>NW_015160300.1:72450-74874 GCF_001447785.1 Gekko japonicus
GGGTGGAAAGCTGAAGAGAGGGGGGAAATAAAGGTAGGTTGATGATTGGCTGGGAAGGAGATAGGGTTGCCAAGTCCAGGTGGGAAATTCCTGGAGAGTTGAGGGATGGAACCTGGAGAGGGTGAAGTTTGAGGAGGGGTGGGACCTCAGAAAGGTACAATGCCATAGACTCTACCCTCCCAACCAGCCATTGCCTTCTGGGGAACCACTGTTCCCAATCTCAGGAGAGAGGTGGAAATCACTCAGAATTACAACTGATCTCCAGGAGGGAGGGGGGAAGAGATGCAAAGCTGTAATCAGAGGGGCAGATAATGGCAGGTTGATGCTTGGCTGGGAAGGAGATAGGGTTGCCAACTCCAGGTTGGGAAATTCATGGAGATTTGGGGGTTGGAGCCTGGAGAGGGTGAAGTTTGAGGAGGGGTGGGACCTCAGACAGGTACAATGCCATGGACTCTACCCTCCAAACCAGCCATTTCCTCCTGAGTAACAATTGTTGCCAATCTCCAGGTGATGGCTGGAAATCTCTCAAAATTACAACTGCTCTTCAAGTAGCAGAGATCAGTTCCTCTGGAGAAAATGGTGGACTCTTTGTCATTATATCCTGGTGAGGTCACCATGGCACATTGATGCTGAGTGTCCAAGGCTGGGGCACTCTCCAAGAGCCTCTTTCTAGAGCTCGTATTTATTTCCACAACGGGCTTTATTTCTAGTTCTGCATAAAACAATTTCCAGATGGGGGGTGGGGTGAGGGTGGACCGGATTACTGCGATGGCAGTACCATGGTCGGACCACCATCTGAAGGCCCATCTGAATGTTCCACCCCTACCCTACTTAGGCGGCGAGTGGATTTTTGCTCACCCGCACTGCCAAATGGACCCTATGCGGCTCCAGATGGCATTGTGGGATCCAAAGCCCCTTGGCGGCTCATTGGATGAGCTAGTGGAGGATTGGCATGACCGGCTCTCCACAGCCATTGACGAGATCCTCTGGAGACACACAGCTGCTTCTCGGCTTCTTCCTCTCCGTCACCCATGCCCCCAGCAACGGTTCAAACTGAGCCCCAAAGGGGGTAAAGCCACTCCCTGTAGAAAAGCCCCGGTCGAACCGGCTGTCTCTCAGTGGCCCTTGCGTGAGCATATAAGTCTCCGGGTGAAACTAGCCCCAGCTGGAACTGGGTCGGTATCCATGGCCGGGCGGCCGCCTCAGACCCGTCGGGGTCAGGAACACCAAGGTCGATGTCATCTTAGGTACGGCTCCTGCCCCAGTTGCCGTAACCAGCGGTGGCGTAGTCACTGGCACCGTTGACTGGGTTGTTGGGGTTCCCCCCCCCCCCCCCGCCGGGGGCGCGGGGAAAAGTCGTCCAGGTCAGGAATCGGTTTCTCCTCTCCGTTGCTCATCTCGGTTGTGGGGAGAGATGCGCAGAGATAGAGAATGTAGGATTCTCAACAGAGTGTCAGAACCCACAGCTCACAACGAAGTACACACATTCAGGAATGGTTATACGTTTATTGCAAAGCTATAGATGCAGTAACACAGGCACTGTTGAGAATGGCGGCAACCCATTGAGCATAATAGGATATAGGGTATTCGTATGCAGCCCCCCATGGCATGGGCCAATTAGGTACCCTCCCACGCGTGGGACCAGCTAGGAAAATGTTAGGTGGTGAAAGCTGGGAAGCAATAGTCTCTCACAGTGAATAGGAGACTTCCAGACAATACAACTTCCAACATAACATCCTCCTGCACATCTGTACAGATAAGCATTGTGGCACCGGCAGAACAGCAGACATAGGAATGCAATAGCAATTACCATGACACAGAATGAACTCCCCAACCCCATGGCAGCATAGCTGACACAAACTGGTGTAGTCCTAAACCATATAGTCCTAAAACCATATAAAGCATTCCAACATTAAAAGGTGCTAACATTAATGACACTAGTAGGTTATTAAATGATGTTGGTTGGCCTTCTAGTGGTCAGCCAATAGATCTAACCTTTGTGCAGCCGGCTGTCAGCTAGCTGCCATTGTCATTCCGGTTCCTGTTCAGTCTTCTTCCCCCCCCCTCGTTCCTTGTTTACTTGAGTTATGTTTTGTAGTCAGCGGAACTCGCCAAGGTCGTGCAGCTGGTA
This sequence comes from Gekko japonicus, assembly GCF_001447785.1. NCBI lineage: Eukaryota > Metazoa > Chordata > Lepidosauria > Squamata > Gekkonidae > Gekko > Gekko japonicus. The sequence goes on from NW_015160300.1 coordinate 74,582, forward strand.
GTAGGAGGAAAGCTTCGCCTAGAGTGTTTTGGGTATCTAGCCTGTGAACTGAACCCGTGTTGATATTGTAGAACTGTTACGTTCCCATGCAATGGGCGCGAATTGTATGTTCTATTCCCGCCAGCGGGAAATGGGCTCATTGGTCCTGACCTGGTTCAAATGTCTATATTATGCCTTCCCTGGTCACCTGTAGTTATTCCTAACAATGTCCTGTTCTGGTTAAACCAACGCTTTGAAATAAACCTTGCTTTGTTCTTAAACGTGGAGTTATTTTGAATGCTTGGGATCCAACA
>NW_015160300.1:75007-80077 GCF_001447785.1 Gekko japonicus
AATTCGCGCCCATTGCATGGGAACGTAACAGTTCTACAATATCAACACAGGTTCAGTTCACAGGCTAGATACCCAAAACACTCTAGGCGAAGCTTTCCTACTACTACCAGCGAGTTCCGCTGACTACAAAACATAACTCAAGTAAACAAGGAACGAGGGGGGGGGGGAAGGAAGAAGACTGAACAGGAACCGGAATGACAATGGCAGCTAGCTGACACCGGCACAGGCTGTTCTGGTGGCTTCAGAGAACTGGGTTCTCTATCATGGGCGTGTCATGGTTTTCTCTCCCTCACCCCAGTCCAGGGATGGGGAGAGGAACCAAACGTTCAGGAACCAATTAAACAAATGCCAGGAGAATGTCTGTACACTCTCCATGCCTTACCAGTAGACTCACACAATTCCCAGTAGACTGCCACCAGGATCTCATTTTAACCAGTTCCACAACAAATCTCAGGAGCCGAGATCCCAAACTCCTTCTTTGCTTTATGGGACTGACCCACGTTACCAGCTCTGCACCAGGGCTGCAAACAATTAGGTACCACAGTGGTAGCCTCTTTAGGCGAACAGCTTTAGGCACAAGATTCAGTCTTAGAAATCAGGTTGCAACAGAGGTAACAGGTCCAGATAATATTGATTACATATTATCTTTATTCAGTGCACAAGCATGCATATAACATGAGACTAGCAAAAGATAAGAAACAAAAGATATTTATAGCTTGTTCAGTTCTAGCTACACGATAGAGGTAGTTCGTATTTACCAGGCTGGTGTGCAAATAGTCCAAGGTCTCACCAGGGAATCTTGAAAAGGAACCCCATGGTGCTGTGGGCAACTAGTCCAACTCGGCTGCCTAACAGTCTCCCTCCATGTTAACAGCAAACAGTCAATCCAAAAGAACTCTTTGTTTTCCAGAGAAGAACTCCATTCTCTCCTCTCTCTTTCCCATATGGGTCATTGCAGATATAACCCCCCCCCCGTCACCACCAGGTATGGCCATTTACCCAATAGTGAGAGAGTGGGAAGGCGCTCCCATCTCTGGTTACCATGCGTTGTCAGGCAAGGTATGTTTTAATTGGCTAGGAGTTGGGCATCCCACTCCAGCCTCTGCTATTGACCATGTGTCATGTCAGGGAATGCTTTTGATGTGTTAATGTACTGCGCATAGCTGTCTCACGCCTGGGAAGGTGCCGGCAAGTCGCCTTCTCTTGGCAGAGGTGTCAAAGTGTCTTGTATATGGAGAAGCGGCCTAGCCATCTGGCAAGCCATTTGTACAAGTGATAGGAATCACGCGCTAGTGTTACCAGCAAGGGCCATCTGGCCCAAGCAGGAGAATTTTAGAAAAGGCTTTTTCTATACAGGGCGGCTCCTAATTGAAGGCCTGGCAGAAGAGCTCTGTCTTGCAGGCCCTGCAGAACTGCATGAGGTCCCACAGGGCCCTGAACTCTTCTGGGAGCTCATTCCACCAGAGAGGAGCTGCCACCGAGAAAGCCCTGGCCCTGGTTATAGCCAGCCTGGCCTCCTTGGGTCCAGAAAGGGCCAATCGATGTTGGGACCCTGATCGCAGTTCTCTGGGGAACATGTGGGGAAAGGTAGTCCCTCAGGTATGTAGGTCCCTGACCATAAACGACTTTAAAGTTAAGAACCAGCACCTTGAAGCAAATTCGGTACGCTATCGGTAGCCAGTGCAATGCCTTCAGCCCAGGTTGAATGTGCTCCCACATTGGGAGGCCTATTAAAAGCCTGGCTGCAGCATTTTGCACTAGCTGTAGCTTCTGGATTTGCAACAAGGGCAGCCCCATGTAGATAGCATTACAGTAGTCCAATCTTGAGATGACCACTGCATGGATCACTGTTGCCAAGTCGTTGTGTTCAAGGAAGCGAACCAACTGCCTGATCAGCCGAAGATGGTAAAAGGCAGACTTGGCAGTGGCTGCTACCTGAGCTGCTACCTACCAAGAGCACTCCCAAACTCCTAACCTCCAGCACTGGCACCAACAAACCCCCATCGAAGGTCATGAGTGGGATCCCTATCCTCGGTCTGCCCTGACTCAGGCACAGGACATCCGTCTTTATCTGATTAAATTTCAGTCGGCTCAGCCTAAGCCATCCAGCCACATCTTGTAACGCCCAGTCCAGATCTTCCAGTTTAGAGTCAGATCCGCCACCCAACAGCAGATAGAGCTGGGTGTCATCTGCATACTGGTGACATCCCAGCCCATGTCTCCATGCAATCTGGGCAAGGGGGTGCATGTAGATGTTAAATACCATCAGGGACAGCACCGCCCCTTGAGGCACTCCACAGTCCAGTGGGTGCCTTAGGGATAGCTGTTCTCCCAGTGACACCCTTTGTCCCTGACCTTGGAGGAAGAAGGGGAGCCATTGCAAGACAGGCCCCTGGATTCCAGTGTCGGCGAGGTGGTGGATCAGTAGCTGATGGTCGACCATGTCAAATGCTGCCGACAGGTCCAACAACAACAGCACTGTCCATCTGTCCCGATCCAGATGCCTCCAGAGATCATCTGTGAGGGCAACCAGTGCTGTCTCTGTCCCATGGCCCAGGTGAAAGCTGTACTGGAAAGGATCTAAAATGGAAGCGTCGTCCAAAAAGCTTTGTAACTGAGTTGCCACAGCCCTCTCTATTATCTTGCCCAAATAGAGCAAGTTGGAAACCGGCTGGTAGTTTGCCAATTTGGCCGGGTCCAAAGATGACTTTTTCAAGAGAGGATGAACCACCACTTCCTTGAGTGCCCCCGGGAACAGTCCCCCAAGAGGGACTTGTTGACAATTTCCCTTAGGGCACCTCGAAACCCATCGCAGCCAGCTTTAATTAGCCACGAAGGGCATGGATCCAGGGAGCACGTGGTGGGGTGTACAGTTAGGAGCAATTTGTCGAATTCCTCTAGGCTGAGCGGACTGAAATGATCCATAACCTGACCAGAAGACATGCATGGAGCCTCAAGTTCACTCACTGTTTCAAGTCTGATGGGGAGGTCACGGCGGAGTAGTAATAGACCAAATCGCTCTAAACCATTGGGCTGGGCGTGAGCTTGCAGACACAATCGTAGCTGCATAGTACTCTCTCTTCGCAGCTTTGACTGCGATCTTGTAGGATCTCATAAACATTCTATACAATGCTCTTCTCGAGCCACCTGAGCCTTCGCTTCATCAGCCACAACTCCTGGGTATACCATGGAGCAAGCTTAGAGTGAGGGGACAGAGGGTGTCGGGGAGCGAGCTCTTCGATGGCTGCAGAGAGTCGGCAGTGCCAATCCTCTACTAGCTTATTTAATGAGCCGCCAGGGGGCATCAGATCCCAAAGAGCCATCTGAAGCTGCATAGGGTCCATCTGGCTCTGCGGGTGAGCCAAAATATGCTTGCTGCCCACAGGTGGTTGTGGTGGCACATTCAAGTTGGACCCTCAAGGCAAGGTGGTCCAACCATGGCACTGCTAAAGCAGTGATCCGGTCCACTGTAAACCCCGCCATGGAGATCAAATCAAGCATGTGCCCAGCCCGGTGAGTGGGGAACGTTACATATTGGGAGAGTCCTAGCGCTGCCATGGATGACGCCAGATATGCTGCCTCAGTAGAGGCCGCATTGTCAGCATGGGCATTGAAATAGCCCAAGACTTGATAGTCTAGGGTGTTCCAATGCCCAGCCCGATATGGCCTCTATCAGGGATGGCAGGCTATTGGTCGGTGCGTTGGGCAGTCAGTACACCAGCCAAATTGCCAAACTCTCCCCGGCCTCCCTCGCCAGGCCAACACACTAAATGCCTGTGATTTTCAGTGGCGGAAGTGCCCTGAAGGAGTAAGTCTCCCGAATGAATAGAGCCACTCCCCCCCACCCCCTGGTCCATGATTGATGAAGGACTGAGAACTCAGGAGGAGCCAACTGGGAGAGAGCTACTGTCTCCCCATCTCACACCCAGGTCTCAGTTATGCACACCAGGTCTATATCTTGCTCAAGCAGGAAGTCCCTAAGGACCATTATTATTTGTAGACCTGGTCTTATTATTTGTAGACCTGGTGTTACACAATGCCAATGTCGGAGAGGGGTCATTTATCCTCGCCCCACTGCCTACCACCTTTGGGATGGGACGCAGGCTGGAAGGGGGCCGAGCTACTCTGCTTCTCCATCCCTTTCCCTTATTACCATGCCTGGTCCCACCGCTATACTTCCCCCTACCCAGGAGCACTGGAATCCCCTGCCCAGTCATCACTGCACCCAGTGATCTTCGCAAGCCTCAGACCAACTAAGGCTTCTGACCAATCAGCTATATTGACTGATATTAGTAATACCCTATATAACAGCAACTATTAGCTACCAATCGATCAATTACTAATTTTAAATTTGCCCTCTCATTAAATTTGCACTCTATATCAGTTCCCTTACAAGCCCATATAATTTGTCCTAATAGCCTATGATTGCCTGTTTTTTTAAAAAATACATTTCCATTCTGTTTAGCCAGTAATTTAAATAAATGCTAATAAATCTTGGTGGCAATTTTACTTCAAGCTATTCGAGTATAACCTCTTAATTAATTAGTTAGTCATATACCAAATCAATTAATTAATCAATTTACCATATCTGGGCAGTTAATACAATCAAATTAATCCATGAATTGACAAAGAAATAAACAATCAATTAGTACACTCAATACCCCATCCCAATTAATTAAGTCTATAACAAACTTAGTAAATTTCCTATGAGGTAGCAGCTAGACAATTGTTAGCAGCCAGTCTGTGGAGAAAAGTTCAGTTATGGACAACTGAGGCCCAATATACCGTTAAGGGAGGGAGCGGTGGCGCAGGTGGTTAAACGCCTGCCAGTAACATCCTTGAACAGCTGTTACAGCTGTTCGATTCCCACCGCGGCCAGTGTGAGCAACTGGCCCTCGTCCCAGCTCCCGTCAACCCAGCGGTTCGAAAGCGCCGATTAACACCTATGCGCAAGTAGATGAATGGGTACCTACCTTAGAGGGTAGGGGGCACCCTCCCCCGTCGAGGGGGTTGTTGGAGTGTCAAAGACTGGTGGAGCGGTGAGGCGGCGAGTAAGCGGCTGGAAGATGG
>NW_015160300.1:80134-109839 GCF_001447785.1 Gekko japonicus
TGTCCGGTACCTCCACTGGGTGCTGATAGGGATTGTCCCCCACCCTGTGTTTCTGTGGCCATAGATTAGGTATGAGAATCAAGTGTAAGACGCTCAGAGACCCCTTAGCGGGGGTTCGAGCGGGGTAATAAATCGAATAATAAATAAATAAATAAAATGAAACTCCTTGGGCCAGGTGGTCTTGGGGGTGGGTAATAATTTGCGTCCTCTGAGTCCCCCCACTACTATCACGCCAGTGCTTGTCAATCCCTCTGGCCTCTGCAGGATGGGATGGATTCCAACTGTAACCTCTGATTTTGATTTTGATTGTAACCCCTTGTAACCCAAGCTGACTGAAAAGCAGGGGATAAATAAATACCATTATTTCATTTTTAATCGGCTTCTTGGATTTGTACCTCAGACCATTTCCACAGAAGTGCAAACCTCCACATCAGCGTTCTTAAATAGTTGAAATTTGTAGAACTTTCCACACAACTTTTTGCCTCCCCAAGTAGATCTGAATTTAGCGCCCTGTTACCCCACGTTTTCCTAATCCACTTTTCCCGTGATTCTTTCCCCCTCTGGATCTGAACTTGCAGTTTTCCAGTGAGGTATTCCCAATTTCGAATTTTGTTTCCCGCTGCCCTTTTGTGTCATCCAAGTCACATTTTCACCCCACCTCCTGCCCTCCTGCCCCCCTCAGGTTGTCCCCTAGGTGATCTGCTAATTTTTTAAGCATAATGTTGATTGTGTTACAACACAAATTCTTTATCATTATAAAGCTTTATCATTATAAAGGCTTCAGCTGGGAGGGTGGGATACAAATCTGATAGACAGACAGACAGACAGATAGAGCAATGTTATAACATTGGGACAAAATGGGCAGCAAGGTTTCACGTAGCCTTCTCCATACAATTACGCATCCATGAAGTTCCTTTCCTCCAGTTCAAGAAAAAAAACCCTCAAATAAATGCCCTTTTGTGGAATGGTTGCCACAAAGTCAGAGCATCAGCTGGGGATTTAACTCACCAGGAAACAGTGACAGCACTGAGGTGCAGAAAAGGACTCAGTCTACTGATCCTTGTACAACTGCATGCAAGGATGTCCAAATGCACACCTGCGAAACAAAAATTTAGTGCTGGTGACCGGGAAATGGAAGCAAAAGGTAAAATGAGCTTAAAAGAAGGGCCCAGGTACACATAGGGTTGCCAGACTCCAGGTGGTGGCTGGAAACCTTCAGATATTACAACCGCTCTCCAAACAATAGAGGTCACAGGCAAACCCAAAGCTAGGTGTCCTCAGCAAAATTTTCCCTGCTTTTTGCTTAAGGGACAATTTTGCTGAGGACACCTGGCTCGAACTAAACAATCATTGAAAGGCACTTTCTGGATCAGAAATTATTATCAGTGAAATATCATTTGGCATGTGATTGGACCTTCAGAGGCCTCGTTTATACCTTTATTCTGTGCCCAGTGGTTTCACTTTGGAACAATTCTTTTCTGGTCCATTTTGCACCCATGCTGTATAATTGTACTATGATATAAGCCCATTTGTTCCTTGTTTGACCTCTGAAGAAGGCCTTAACAGGCCGAAACGTGTCAGGTCAAGTACATTGCGTGTATGATTTTGGAATTTTTATATGAGGTATAATTGGGGCCCTATATGTTTTAAATTCTTTATAAATAAATACACACATCTTTATATATTATATATATTAAGTTTTAATTGTTGGCCCTCTACTCTGTTTCACTTAGCTTTTTAGGTTCTTGATTCTAGGTTTCAGGGTTATGTTTCTTTCCCTTTTTTTGTTCACAGTTTGACCCCAATTTTACCATAGAGTTTTGCCCAAAAACAAGAGCGCCGTCCCGGTGATGCCGATGCGATGATGTCACTTCCAGGTGACATCGGCGCATCAGGGAGGTCCCTGACCACTCCCAGAATGCCTCGCAGATCCCCCCACCAGCAAGACAAGGGGGGACCCTAGTAGCCACCCAGCTAAATAGGCCTCCTTGGATGCCACAAAAGTATGGCCTATCCCCCTGAAGTCCCTCCCCTCCCCCCCAAACCCCGCCCTCCTCAGGCGTTACCCCCCTCCAGGTCTTTCCCAACTCGAAGCAAGCAAGCCCCAGGTGCATATCATTTGAGGAATCGTGTTTTGGTGTTCATAGTACTTTATTTCTTGCTTTTTCTAGCACCTGTAGCTTTTGTATGTATGATTTTATCTTTTTGTCTGCATATGAATTTTGTTTCCAGCTCTTCCTACTGTTTTCCCAATAAATATGGCAAAGTTTTGCCCAGTTCTGTCTCATGCAATTCAGTCCTAAACAGAATTGCTACAGCTCTAAGCCTATATATTTCAATGGACTCAGACTAGAATCATGTTACAGAGGATTGGACTGTGTGTATTTTTATAAATATTTATATATTTTTTCAATTGATTTTCCAAAAAAAACCCCCAAAACAGAGGGGGGCTGGTGAAGATGGAGTAATCTAGAAGGTGGCTGTAGTGGTGAAACAGCTGCACCATTTCTCTCATTAAAAATGCCCCTGCTTTTAACCCCTATACAGAAAAGACAGGCCCATAGACACCAGTCTTTTCCCTTATCAGGACTAAAAGCAGCATGATCAAAAGCTATTGGAGAAGTGGTGAACTTTGTCATGGAGGGAAATCCCACCTTCCCCAGCTCCATGGCCCTGATCCATATCAGCAGTCCTGCAGATGATTTTGCAGATAAATAACACATCAGGGGTTTGAACATGGATCCCCAATGTCAATTCTGAAAACAAGGGGATCGTCGCAACAATATGTGGTGGCATATGAAATGATGGGTGACAAGTTGTGCAAGCCTTTTTTAATGAGACTGCAGTCCGACTCCATGCCAGGCATTTTTCTGCCCATGGGCACAACTCAGGTGTACACAGACAGAGTGGCATGGATATGGGTAATGTGCCAGTGTGTGAGCAGAGGAACCTCGGTTTACTCTGCCTGCTCTTCCCTTCCTAGATACTTCTGCCCTTATATGGAGAAGGCAGGTGGCATTCAGCACGGAGGGAAGGAGGGAACAAAGGTCATCCCTGCACTTGCTTTATTCAGGTACGATCTGTCTCCGAGGTGCTGTGTGCCCACCAAGCAGACGCCTCAAGTAAGGTAAGTCAGTTGGTTCTGGGAGGTCTTCAGAACGTGCCCCTGGCACTGAATCATTTTGTATGATAGAAGGGGAGGGTGGCATCCTGGCACAAATCCATTCTTCTCCTTGCATATAGCCCAGGGCTAAGCACCCAAGGCTGTCTTCTCTTACACGATGCCAAACAATATGCTTCCTCGTCACAGTGAGCCAAAGTGGCTGTTATAAAATGGCCTGGAAGTTATTTCAAAATGTGGGGGCTGAGGAGAGCCTTTATAACTCTAGTGAAGACAGGAACTTGCTCCTGATGTTGCTCTGGTGCAAATACTGTTTGTTTCCAGTTTTACCCTAGTATAGATTTCCATGCTGTTTAGTTAGGTTTTTTCCTACTCTTTCTAAGCCAGAGAGAAGCAAAATCACCTGTTGTAGCCTGCTTGATTCTTGACCTTGACTGCTCAGTGAAAGTTGCTGGCTTAACAGAAATGCTGCGCCATAACGTTTGCGGAACCAATAAATGCTTTGGGGAGCTGCAGGGCAGAGACTGATTCAGGAAGGAAAGTAGAAACATGGCAAAGGAGAATCCAGGCAGGCTGGAGGGAATAGCAAACTCAGGAGGAGTGAATGAGCAAGGCCATTCTTCAAACAGAGCTGTCACCAGAGCCCCAGGGAAAACCACTCAGAGGGCTGGCAGTCTTCTGATTAAAAGGAATCGTCAGACAGTTAGATGGGCCAATGAGAAGTGATAGCATTCCTCTTCAATTGGAAATGTCATAATTGGGCTTCCTGTTCCCCTCCCATTGTGTTTAATATGCTGCCATATTGCTGGTCTACAAAGGACAGCCCTGCATTCAGGGGTCATTTCGTAGAAAAAGAGGTGCAGGCGCTCATTAGCATAACTCATTAGCATAACTTATTTGCATATGCCACACCCACTGACATCACCGGAAGTGTGTCAGAAGGTAACACCCACCCCGTAGGCTCTACTGGACTGTTTTGGATTGCTAGCTATTGGGGGGGGGGGAGAACATGCAGGTCTGCCCTCACAGAGGAGGGAGAGCTTGTACCTGAATAAAACCTGGTCTTAAAGGTGCCACTGGACTGTCTTGGACTGGGGTGCCAGGGGGAGCTCTGCAACTTACCTGGCTGCTTCTTGCTCTGACTGAGGGCTGCTGGGAGCAGGGGGTGGGGCTTGTTGCATGTGCCCGCTCCCTGGGCTCTTTACTGCTAGAGCGCCGCTCCTGTGCGCTCCTGCAGGAAATGACCCCTGCCTGCATTTATGCTTTGAAATCCCCCACCCCGGCACCTGACTGCACCTTCAGGCAGCCCCACTTACTATCATGGCATCCAGTGACCAGTGGATGAATACAAGCCCCCACAACCTCACTCACACAAGCCATCTGTGTGCCCCAGATCCGTGGTCAGTGATAAGCCTCATGTAGCCTCAAATCCTATTCTTCTCCCACCCTCTCACGAGCAGGCAGGGACAAGTGTTCCAAGTGTGATCGCATCAAACAGATGTATATATAATGTGATCCAAATCACCATGTGAAGCTTGTTTCCCTCTGTTTCCATATGGGGAGTTTTTGCTATAGAAACATTAACAGGAAAAATGAAATTCAGATGCCTGTAGAAGGAGAGATGTGATCCAAATCACCATGTGAAGCTTGTTTCCCTCTGTTTCCATATGGGGAGTTTTTGCTATAGAAACATTAACAGGAAAAATGTAATTCAGATGCCTGTAGAAATCCGTTTTCCCTTCCATAATCTATGTGTACAAACCTGGGAGATGCAAAATTTGTATGTAATGATGATTATTCTGCCTCCCACATGATCCTGTATTAGATAAGGTCGAGAAAGCTGGCAGAACATCTTTGAATTTGTTTTTAAAGGGGGGGGGGTTGTTCCTCAATTCTACAGATTCTTAACAAACTAAAAACAGTATTTTTGGTGAATGATTTAAATTAATGGAACGGTATTGTACCAAGTCCGTCTGTTAGTCCATCTGGCCCAGTACTGCCTACTCTGATTGGCAGTGGTCCTCCGGGAGCTTCAGTACAAGTCCGTCTCTGCCCTGATTCCTGGGCTTCTTCTGCAACTGTGGATTGAACCAGGGATCTTTGGTTTGCATAGCCATTTGTCCACTCATTGATGTTCTTTCCCTGCTAACTCAAGCCTGTGAACCCATTTCACATTCATTGGCCATGTGGGTATTATTTTTTTTAGAAGTTCATACTCCAGCCTGATTTGTTGCATTTGTGAACCACACCTCTCTTCCTTTACGGAGCCCAAGGTGACATTCAGAGGATTCCTTGGAGGTCTGTGGTTCAGGTTTGCTTAACTTTAACGAGACTGCTGTAATCTTGTGCCCTCTGGTCATACCCTGGCTGGGAACAGTCTTAAACATGGCCAGGGTTAAAACTTTCAAAAAACAAAGGAGAAATAATCTCTCATTTATTGATGGCCGCAAAGATTCTTATAGCCCCAAAATGGAAATTAGTTAAGGCCCCTTCCTTGGTACAGTGGAGAAGAAGGATATGGGACATAGTCGTCTCAGATAAAATAGCAATGCAACTTATAACCTTTGACAACCCTAACTCTGTAAACAATTTTATGGAAAAATGGTTTGTGTTCTTTGAATATGTTACAGCATGTCAACCAAGTTTATATAAATTACCGCAGAAATATAAAGATTATGCCTTCTATTAAGATTGAGGCACATATATACATGTTATAGAAAGTGAGTTTTCATATGTTTTTCAGATGTGGTTGTTGTTAGTTTTGTTTGTATTACTTCTTTTAACAAATTTATGCCAAATTGTTATTATGTACTAAACTCAAAGGATACCATTGAGCATACGCTACATAATATATAATTGCTGTTGAAAGTGTATGTTGATGTTGTTTGTTATTTAAGATAAAAATTAATAAAAACATTAAATACAAAAAACCCATGGAAGCAATGGCTTTGAGAGCCATGTAATGTTGAAGATAGGGAGTGTTACATTTAATCTGTCATCTGAGCCTCTTGTTTTGGAACACATTACAAAGCACAGGATTCTGGGTAGCTGAAGTCACTGGCTTCACGTAGTCACGCCTACATCTAAGGATGGGGTTGAGATCAGCATTATTTATTACTAGGAGTAATGCCTGTTGAGGGAAGAAATACAACGAGATCTAGAACGAAGCTCCAGATGAGTGTCTTGACTGTGGCTGGTGGGGCGGCAGAGGAAAGTGGAAAATGGACGGAGGCAACCCATGTTTCTTTCCTTCTGCTTAGCTATAAGGCAGGGCTGTCTCAAGTCATTTTGCTGCCAAAAGTGGGTAGAATGGGAGGACAGCTTCATGGTAACAGATATGGTTCTCTCCACCTCTGACTTATTTTTGAGGGGGAGGGGGTGTTATGCAGTGGCACCTCCTCCTGTGCCATGTTTTCTGGGTTCCAAGGGTCTGGAAAGTAGTTCCATAGCTGATTACATAGTTGCCAACTCTGGGTTGGGAAATACCTGTAGATTTGAGGGGTAGAGCCTGGGGAGGGCAGGGTTTGGGGTAACTGATCTGGGTCATCTGGACATCAGTTTTAATAGCTGAAGCCCTGACTGCTACATCACATTGGCTGTCATGCAGGGGCCATCTCAGCAGGATTTAAGGACACAGAGTCCACCATTTTCTCCAGGGGAACTGATCTCTGCCATCTGGAAAGCAGTTGTAATTCTGAGTGATCTTTAACCCTCACCTGGAGATTTGCAACTAAGGTTTCCCCCAACAGACACTAAGGGGAAATTTATTTTACCTCAGAACATCAACAGCAAACTGTTTAGAATATTAGAGGGAAAGGCCAGTGAGGCCGCATATGCAAACGACCTCTGTGTTCCGAGGCAAAGGCGAATCAGGCCACATATGCAAATGACCTCTGTGTTCTGACTGGCTGTGGGTGGGGGGTGGGGGGAAAAAGCAAACTGTTTAGAATGTTGGAGGCAGGACTCAGGCAAAGCAGCCAGTGGATAGGGAGACCCTCTGAACGACAGATCAGAGAGCGAACTGATTTTGGAGCGTGTGGAATGTTCAGGGGAGTCCATGACCAAAATAGAATTATATATACCGGAGGATTTTATTTAGAGAATTTATAGTTTGCCTTTTTATACTTCGGCCCCAAAGCAACTGCTTTTCTGTTCAGGAATGTATGTGACAAAGAAGGAAAAATAGACAATCTGAATTCTGCCATAGAAAAAGAAGGAAGACCGAGCTACCCTAGCTAGATAACAAAAAGCACTTGGGGGTGGGGGTTGATCCTGTGTTTGGAAACAAATGTGTTAAGACTGACACTGCCTGTGTACCAGACTGCTTGCTTACATAAGAACATAAGAGAAGCCATGTTGGATCATGTCAATGGCCATCCAGTCCAATGCTCTGTGTCAAACAGTGGCCAAACATACCAGGTGCCATCAGGAGGTCCACCAGTGGGACCAGAACTCCAGAAGCCTTCCCACTATTGTTCCACAAGCACCATGAATACAGAGCATCGCTGCCCCAGACACCTATACTTTGTGGCTAATAGCCACTTTATAGTCCTCTGCTCTGTATGTTTATCCGGTCTCTTGAAGCTGTCTATGCTTCTAGCCAACACCATGTTCTGCAGTGAATTCCACATATTAATTACTCTTTGGATGAAGAAGTACTTCCTTGTATCTGTTCCAAGCATTAAAAAAGGTAAAGGTAAAGGTTTCCTTTGTTTGAAAGCTAGTCGAATCTGACTCTAGGGGGTGGTGCTCATCTCCATTTCCAAGCCGAAGAGCCAGCGCTGTCCAAACACGTTTCCGTGGTCATGTGACCGGCATGACTAAACACCGAGGTGCACGGAACACTGTTACCTTCCCACCAAAGTGGTACCTATTTATCTACTTGCAATTTCTTGCTTTCAAACTGCTAGGTTGGCAGGTGCTGGAGCCAGAGACGGGAGCTCACTCCGTCACACAGCACTAGGGTCTCGAACTGCTGAACTACAGAGCTTCCAGTCTGCAGCTCAGTGTCTTAACCTCTGAGCGTGCTCATGAGTTCTTGTATTGTGAGAAAAGTAGAAAAGTCCTTCTTTCTCTACCGTCTCTATCACATGCATAATTTTGTAAACCTCTGTCATGTCACCCCTCAGTTGTCGTTTCCCCAAGCTAAAGAGCCCTAACTTCTTTAACTTTTCTTCATAGGGAAGGTGTTCTACCCCCTTAATAAATCTAGTTGCCCTTTTCTGCACTTTTTCCAATTCTATAATATCTTTTTTGAGATGTGGTAACCAGAACTGTACACAGTATTCCAAATGAGGCCGCACCATAGATTTATCAGGGGCATTATGATACTGGCTGATTTGTTTTCAGTCCCCTTCCTAATAATTCATAGCATAGCATTTACTTTTTTTTCTTGCAGTCACACACTGAATTGACATCTTCAGTGAATTATCTACCATGACTCCAAGGTATCTCTCTTGGTCAGTTACCACCAGTTCGGACCCCATCAACATATATTCATAGTCAGGATTCTTGGCTCCAATGTGCGTTACTGTGCACTTGCCCACAATGAACCTCATTTGCCACATTAACGCCCACTCGCGCAGCCTCAACAGATCCCTTTAGAGCTCCTCACAGTCCTCTCTGGTTCTCACCGCCCTGAACAACGTAGTGTCATCTGTAGGCCAGTTACTCCCAATTCCAAATCATTAATGAACAAGTTAAAAAGCACCGGACCTACGGTACCCCACTACCTACCACCTTCCACTGCAAAACTGTCCATTTATACTCACTCCCTGTTTCCTGTTAATTAACCAGTTTTTAATCCACAAGAGGACTTGTCCCATGACTGCTGAGTTTACTTAGGAGCCTTTGATAAGAAACTTTATCAAAAGCTTTCTGAAAGTCTAGGTAAACAACATCTACTGGGTCACCCTTGTCCACATATTTGTTCACCCTCTCAAAGAACTCTAAAAGCTTATTGAGACAAGATCTGCCTTTACAGAATCCTTGCTGATTCTTCCTCAATAACTTTTGTTCATCAATTCTATCTTAATAATGGATTTCACCAAGTTACCTGGTATTGACATTGGACTGACCAGCCTGTAATTTCCTGGATCTCCTCTGGAACCTTTTTTAAAGATGGAGGTTAGATTAGCTACCTTCTAGTCCTCAGGGCTGCAGTGGCTCAGAGATTAAAACACTGAGCTGCAGACCGGAAGCTCTGTAGCTTGGCAGTTCAGGACCCTAGTGCGGCATGACGGAGTGAGCTCCTGTCTCTGGCCCCAGAGACGGAGTGAGCTCCCATCTCTGGCCCCAGTTCCTGCCAACCCTAGCGGTTCAAAAGCAAGAAATTGCAAGTAGATAACTAGGTACCGCTTAAGTGGGAAGGTACCAGTGTTCTGTGTGCCTCAGCGTTTAGTCATGCTGGACACTTGACCATGGAAACATCTTTAGACAGTGCTAGCTCCTTGGCTTGGAAACAGAGATGAGCACCACCCCCTAAAGTCGGATTCGACTAGCTTTTGAGCAAGGAAAACCTTTACGTTTACTTTTTTTAGTCCTCAGGAACGGAGGCAGATTTTAGTAGTAGATTGCATATTTTTGTCAGGAGATCCACAAATTCACATTTGAGTTCTTTCAGATATATGCCATCTGAGTCTGGTGATTTGTATTATGGCTGCTGGTACTGTGGCCACAAACTGTTTGTGCCCCTCTCCCTCAGGGGGGAAGTTTTGCAAGCGGTGCACGGTTCTACGTTATCGGGACATTCTGGCTTCGTAAAGTCCCTGCAGCTTCTGCAGTGACAATTCTGGTGGTCGCAAATGCGGAAGGATTTGTCTTCATTTGTCAAGTCATGCCAAGTCTGTGCCATGAGTAAACCCCGGCCGGGGAAACCACCAGGCTTGCTGCAACCACACCCGACTCCTAGCAGGCCTTGGGAGGTGATTTCCATGGACTTTATTACGGACCTCCCTCCCAGTAAATCTATGACTGTCATTTGGGTGGTTGTGGACTTATTTTCTAAACAGGCTCACTTTGTCCCGTTTACGTCCCTACCCACGGCGAATACCCTGGCCAAAGCGTTCATGTTGCACGTGGTCCGTCTGCATATGCTCTCGTCCAAGGTGATATCCAACAGGGGGTCCCAATTTTTCTCCCGGTTTTGGGGGGAGCTTCTGAAACTCATGGGGGTCAAATGGGCCATGAGCAGTGCTTACCACCCAGAGAATGATGGACAAACGGAACGGGTTAATCAGATGTTGGAACAATATCTTCGCTGTTTCACCAATTATCAACAAGATGATTGGGTGGACTTGCTACCCCTAGCCAAATTTTGTTACAACAACACTTGCCACTCGTCCATTGGACTGTCCCCCTTTAAGGCTTTATATGGCTACGACAGTCCCCCGGTGCCCTTTTTGGAGGGGCCAAGTGACTTGGGGTCGGGGGATGCCGCTCACTGGTGCCAGTGTTTGAAAGACTCATGGCCACTCCTTTGTAAAACGTTAAATGTGGCTAAAGAGGCTTCCAAAACTCAGGCTGACAAGAGACGGGTGGAAGGTTGGGCTCTGCAGCCTGGGGATTCGTTGTATGTGTCAACTAAAAACTCAACATCCATGAGGAAGCCTAGGAACGTGACCCTGGGGATGCCGAACTGGCACTTCCCCTTCTTTACCTTCAACCCTGCATTCTGCAGTTGGCAGAGGATGACTCAGAGGTGCTCAGGGAGTTCTGCTTCAGAGCCCCCGGTATAAGTACATCATTGAAATATGGAATGATGCCAGGATATCCATGGATGTTGCAATAGTTTCAATTTCACTCTTAACTGTTGAGTTGAAGGATTCTTTTTCATTTCGTCTTCTTGTTTCTTGATTTGTTCCTTAATTTGTATAAACTTCTCATTCTTTTGTTTTCTAACATGTGCTGCTTCTTTGATTATCCATCCTCTGGAATAAGTCTTAAATGCCTCCCAAACAATTCTGATAGAAATATCTGGTTGAATATTTTGTTTAAAAGAACATCTGAAATTCTTTTTTAGTCTCTGTTACAAATTTCTCATTCTTCAAAATAAATGTATTTAAAGTCCATCTGCTTTTGGGGGGTATCTTGGAGTATAAGTATAACTGGATTATGATCTGCAAAAGTTCTGCACTTCTACAAGGTCATTTACTATTCTTAACAAGGACTTATGCCTCGATGAGTAGAAAGTAAAATCTTTTCTATTCGGGTTTCTTAATTTCCAGGAATCCACCAGGTTATATTCTTCTGCCAGTTGTAAAAAGGAATTTGGCCATTCATTACCTTTTTTTGTTTTCCGGTTGTTCTTCTGTCTAAAAGTCTATCAAATACTGCATTATAATCTCCAATGAAACGGATCTCATCAAAGTTTTGGTTCAAATGAGTTGTTGCAAAGATTTGTAAAAAATTTCTTGCTGCTGGTTTGGTGCATATATGTTCACAATCAAGGTTATTTGTATTTGAGTTATCAGGATCCTACCATCTTGAGAACTGTAGAGCATTTCAGGATGGAGATATTCTTTTACATATGTAACTACACCTCTTTTTTTTCTTATCCTTATCAGAAGAGATGAAAACCTTTAATTTCCAAGAATTTTTGGTCTGGTTGTTTTATGTTGGTCTCTTGTAAGCATATAATATCCAATTTCATCTTTTTCAATTGCTGGAATATCCGTCTTCTTTTTTGAGGTGCATTTAAACCATTGACATTTGTTGAAATTATCTTCATTTTTCTTCTGTCCATCTTGAGGTTTTGTATCTGTGTCATCTTTACTTCTGTATTGGAATCTTGTGACTATTTGGGATGGTGGCAGTTTTGTTGTCTTCCTAGTAGCTTTAGGTTTTCTAGTTGTCCCTGTTGCTCCTTGTACATCTTGGTCTTCTTCTGTTGTCCCTGGTTCTTCCTCCTCCATTTCCAATTCATCTTTGTGAGTTTTGATAAAATCTTCTGCCTTAAATGTTGAGTTGATTCTGTATCTTTTCCCTTTAAAAGTACACCTTCTGGAAATAGGCATCTATATGGAATTTCATTTTTTTCTCAAGGTAGATGTTAAGTCCATATATTCATTTCTTTTCTCTCTCACTCTCCATCGGATTTCTTTCATGATTTTAATCTCTGTATGTTCAATTTGTAGGGGAGTTACACTTGCAGATTTAAGGATTTCATCTCTCAGATCTCTTTTGTGAAATCTTATGTGTACTTCTCCCGGGAGATTATTTCTTTTTGCATATGCTGAATTCATTCTGAAGGCCACATCAATTTCATTGTGTACTTCATTATCTGCACCCATATATTTGACCAAAATTTGTGCCATAACAGCCTTTATATTTTCATCTTTGTTTTCTGGAATATTTTGAAACCTTAAAATATAGGCAGTTTTGTCCAATTCTAACCTAATAAGATCTTCTTCCATAGAATTCTGTTTGAAGTTCACTGATTGTAATTTCAGTTCCATCTTCTCTGACTTAGTTCCATCTGGTTTGTTGCTTTAGTTAGATCCCGGATTTCTTGTTTATTTTCTTTAAGTTGTTTTTGCACTTCTTCAAACTGGGATTCCATTTTCTGTATTAAGGAATCTAATTTAGTCTGTATTGGTTCCTCAGCAGCTGAAACAGCTGATTGCACTGCTGTTGTAGTTTCAGCTTTAACCGTTGTGGCCATTGAGTCCTGAATTATTGATTGCAAATCTTTTAATGACACTTGTCCTAAGTTGGAAGCAACAGATGTGCCCTGAAGTTTCTTTTTTGGGTCTAAACCACTAGCCATGTTAAAAATGCCTCAGTCCCTTTTCCAGTAAACACCTACAAAGCCAAACGTTATATGTGTATAACAATTCTTGTTATAATCACACAATATTTAAAAGCTTTCCCAGTAGTTCCCAGTAGATCGAAGGAAATTATCAATTGTATATAGTACACTGGGTACACAATATACTTTCAAAGATAGCTATAGAATCAAAAACCTTTCCCAGCATCTCAAAGAGAATTATCAACCATTTACTAATAGACTTGGCACAAAACCTAACCGTAATCGCTTACACAGAGACAAAACCAAACATTGCTGGATTTATAGTTTCTGTTTTGGAAAGGTGAGGGTTGAAGAAAGAGGAGGCAGTTCCAAGGTGTTTTCAAGTACCTTTCTCTCTTGTCTTTCAGAAAAGATCCAGAATAAGTGCTTATGTTGTAATCCACAAGGTATTAATTAAAAATATAAGGAAAAACCAATTAGGAAAACCTTTTATAAATCCACATGAAGATGAGATAAATCCAGAAGAAGGAAAAAATAAACAGGCCCAGAAAGTGAAAAATAAAAAATATAAAATTATCCAGCAAATTTATAATCCACAGTAGGGTCTTGAAAAAGTAAATTTAACTGTAAATCCAAAAAAAGTAGTGATAGATCTAATAGGTAGAGCTTTATCCATAAAAGAAAGGAAAATATAATAATCCATTTAATTCATAGAAGACAAAAGGGGAATATTGTCATCGAGATGAAGGTCTTACAGAATTTGGAAAACTCTTTAAAAGGCTCTTAACTTTCTGCTCAATTAGCCCATAGCAGAGTTTAGTTCTTTTTCCTTCCTTTTGTTAGCCAGTTAAAAAAGGGGGAGGGAGGAAAAGGATTCTTCACACTTCCGTCCTTATACTTCAAGTCTAAAGGGGCTTACTCTGTTGGGAGTCTCTGATGTTGTTGCAAACAGGTGTACTCATGGTGTAGGTCTTCAGCAGTTTAGGTGATGTTCCTGCTTCTCACCCCTCACCTGGGAAGTCACGACTTCATGTCCATAGCTGGATGACCTCAAGTAGCTCCTGCATCAGGATGATCTGGACCCTCACCCGCTCGTTGCCACTCATGGGGGGTCCAGATCGAGTCCCCTGCACTAACCTCCTCTTCGGGGAGCTCAGTGGAGTCCGGGTAGCCTGAACGCCGCTAGAAGAAGAAGAAGAAGAGATTGGATTTATACCCCGCCCTTCACTACCCAAAGGAGTCTCAGAGCGGCTTACAAACTCTTTTCCCTTCCCCTCCCCACAACAGACACACCCTGTGAGGTAGGCAGGGCTGAGAGAGCTCTTGAAAGAAACTGCTCTTTTTCAAGGACAGCTGTGCCAGAGCTTGTGACTGACCCAAGGTCACATCAGCAGGTGCAAGTGGAGGAGTGGGGAATCAAACTTGGTTCTCCCAGATTAGAGTCTGCGCACTGAACCGCTACACCAAAGAGCAGTTGATCCAGTGGCTTCACAGGAGAGATTCCCAAGAGCCGACTGTCTGTGTCGCTCCGAAACCCGGAAGTCCAGTGTGGACCCAGTGTTGACTTCCATCTCACAGGGAATGTTCTGGACCTTGACTATCACCTTGATCTTGATGCATGTCAAGGGTTGCAGCATCAGGACAGGGATGCTGTTGGTCTTGGCAGGTGTTGCGGCACGGAGTGAGAGGGTGTGATACTCTTCATGGTGGACAGAGGCCTTTCTTGCGACTGGTGGCAACCTGTATCTGATGTGCCCCAATTTCCCACAGTGCCAGCATTGTGCATCCCAAAACTGGCATGACTTTCGCTGATGGGAGCCGCTACAGCTGGCACAAGGAGCCCCAGAGGATAGTTGAGCTTCCTTGCACTTCTGGGTAGCGACTCATGTGAGAAGTACTTCCCCATCATTGCTGTTGACGGAGGAGAAGTCTGCAAGGCTTTCTTGGTGAACAGCCTTGGTCTTGCAGGCAAGAGGTGTACTCTGCGCCTGGCGGACTTCTTTTGTTGACTGCTCAGCTGCCTCAGCTGCTATGGCCTCCTCATAGGCCGTCTTAAAGTCCAAGTTATGCTTTGCAAACAGCCATTGCTGCAACTTCACATCTGGGAGACTGCACACCAGACATTCATAGAGGGCCTCCTCTGAGTTGTGGAAGTCACAATGGTGCGATGTCTTCTGGAGGGCAGTCAAGAAAGCAGTGATTTACTCTCCCTGGTCCGGGTCCCTTTTGTAGAAGGCCATCTGGCAGGCAATTTGGGAGGGATGAGGCGAGAAATGGTCTTTCATCTTGGCCTTGATCATGGCGAAGGATACTGTGTGGTGCCACAAGGGCTCAGGCGGTCTCGAATGTGGCACACTCACAGAGGCTGAGGAACATGGCCTTGACTATCTCATCGTTGGTGATCCCGTTTGTGGTGAGATGGTACTGGAACCAGGAGATGTACAAGTCCCAGTCTTCGACAGACACTTCAAATGGTTCGAAGTGGCCCTTGGCAGCCATGCTGAATGATCAAGCGGTTGGTGAGGTGATTCAGCCAGATATCTTCCTAGTTCCTTTGTCTGAATCCGATCCTCATCGCCAGTGTCAAGTAGTGTGTTCAAGAAGCTATAGTGATTTCAACATAGCTCTTTATTCAGGAACATAACAACAACATATGTGGTGAGCAGTGTTCCCTCTAAGCTGAGTTGGTGTGAGCTAGCTCACAGTTTTTTAGCCTCCGGCTCACACATTTTTGTCGTAGCTCAGGAAGGAGGGCTCCAGAGCAAACTAGTTTATGCAGTAGCCAAATCGCTCACTTACAACCTTAATGCCAGTCGCTCACAAAGTAGAATTTTTGCTCACAAGACTCCACAGCTTAGAGGGAGCATCGGTGGTGAGCCGCAACTATATACAGAAACCCCAGCCCAAAACACACCCACAAAATACAAGTAGACCAGTAGGAACATAGTTGCTTGGAGCCTTCATTTGCATGGCATCATTTCCCATGAATGTAGCTGCAAGAAGCCTCTCTAACAATGATTGCTCATTTGAAGCTCTCACTACACAAGAATTATGGTCAGTATTCCCAAAATGGTGCTATCACATTTACATCTCTCGCCAGGTCTTGAGCATTACTTAGGACCAAGTCCAGGATCGCTTGTCCCCTGGTCAGGGCTTTTTTTGTAGATAAAGGCCAGCAGGAACTCATTAGCATAATAGGCCACACCCAACAGCAGAAACTCATTCGCTTATTAGGACACACCCATGACATCACAGCTTGTTAGCATATTAGGCCACACCCCATGCCTTCCCTTGGCTTGCCTGGGCACCCCTTGAACGGAAGGCCATTTAAACTGCCTCTAAACTGCCTCTAGAACAGTAACAGCTACCCCTTCATCTCTTATAGATGAGCCATCCCGACCCAGAGACATTTCACCTCCTGTCAGCTTTCCCCCAAGATTTAGATTAAAAACTACTCTGCCACCTTTTTGATTTTAAGCACCAGCAGGATGTTTCCTTCTCGGGACAAGTGGAGGCTGTCTCTACACCATCATCTCATCCATCCATTGAGACTCCTAATGTTTGCCTGTCTAGCTGCCCCTGCAAGTGGAACAGGCAGCACTTCTGAGAAGGCTACCTTGGAGGTCCTGGCCTTGAGTCTCTTGCCTAGCATGGCTAAATGTTTCCTCCAGGACCACACAACTACATTTCCCAAAATTGTTGGTGCCATCAAGTACCACAGTCACTGGCTCCTCAGCACTGTCTACCAACCTATTTTTTTAAAAAATATATTTTTATTAGGTTTTCAATATAATGCATACACCTATAATATATTTTAAATAAACAGTCCATCCAATTAATACCTTATATAAATATGTTCTAAACAGCATCCGATCCGCCCAACATTACATTTTCCTTCTCATCAATCACAAACTAGAACGATTTTCAAGTACATGCATCCATTAGTAATATTTTATAATCCTCTTTATCCACCTTATTTTCTTAAAGACAGACTACTGTAAAAAATTCCCACTTATTCCAACGAACAATAATAACTTCTCTACCATTTGGAATTTTTATGTCATTTTAAATTAACTTTGTTTTTTGTTTTAATTTTTCCAATATTTCCATTGTTTACCTCTCACCTGTTCAGGTCAGGATTGTCTTTAATGTCATTAAACTTTAAGAGTATAATATCTAATATTTTACACTCATGTATAAACTTTTCCATAGGGGACAGTAATCAAAGCACTATATATGCATTTTAACCTTAGTCAAATCAATTCATTCACGTTTACATACTCCACCATAATTATATCCCATCATGTTAATCAAGTCAATTCATTTCATTTTATACACTTCGAGACCAAATAGAAAAAATTTACATAAATATTTTCCCTATATAATTAATTTATCTTTTATAGTTCCATAATTCTCTTCCTGTTCTAAATTACCTCTATACTTACCAGGGGTCGTTTCGTAGAAAAAGAGCTAGGGGAACTCATTAGCATAACTCATTAGCATATGCCACACCCCCTGACATCACCGGAAGTGTGTCATAAGGCCACACCCCCTGGCATCACCGGAAGTGTGTCATAAGGCCACACACCCCGCCCCCAACGGTCCCGGCCGCCTGCAAGGAAGCCCCGCAAAGGCCCTCCCAGGCCCCAGGCAGGCAGGGATGGGGAGAGGCAGGGAGGAAGCAACTTACTCTCCCTCTTCTCCTGCCTCCTCCTGGCTGAATGAGGGCCGGAAGCGGGGCGGCCGGAAGCAGGGGCGGGGCTTCATCATGTGCCCCGCTCCCCGTACCTCACCCGGGGGAACTGTGATCCCCCGCGATCCCCCCCAAAATGACCTCTGATACTTACATACTCTCCTCTTCAGCATATATAAACCAGTCGTACACTTAATTATCCCTCCCACTTTAGAATACTTCCCTTTTACTGTCTCCTAACTTGCTATCTCTTTCTTAACCCTACCTTATCCTTTATCTTCCCTCATTCTTACTATTATTTTCTGTAATTAACAACATATCAATCAATTCATTCCAAGTTACACAGTTTCACCAAAGAAAAATAAAAGAAAGAAAGAAAGAAAGAAAGAAAGAAAGAAAGAAAGAAAGACCTCTAAGAGCATATATAAAGCAGATAAGATTATTTTAGTGGACATTTTTAATTTTCACCAATTATTTCATGCCACCACCTTTAATTCCCCCCCCACACACAAATTCTTAACCCTAAATTCTGAAGCCTGATATCAGTTTACTCTGGTCTAAACAATCCATTTTATGCACTTATTGACAGAATATAAAAGTCATATATTAAATTCATATAGTTTGATTTGCCTTCTGTAAGTCAGTAGTTTTTCTTTCCGCAGTAACATGTCTATGTGTTCTTTCCCTTTGCACAGATGATAATTCGCTTCCAATCTCTCCTCAATATTTTTTTAAAACATCTGTTTCCATACCATCCTGGCCCTTTTAACCTTCGACACACTTTGATATTGTCTTTCCCTTTTCCACTTTTTCTTCTCTTTAGGCATCATTCCTTTTCCTTTTATCTTCTCTCTCTTCAATTGGCTCCTTTTAGTTGTTTTCTTGTTTTGCCTTGATGCAATGTATGTAGGAGCTCTATATCTTCCCTTTCTTGCTGAACCTCCTGAAGCCTGGCCGCGTTCACCTTGGCTGCCACCGCTGTGCAGAAGAGGAGCCTCTGCCTCTTCTGCCAGGCCCCGCCCCCAGGCCAGCCTCTGAGCATGCACAGAAGGAGCGCCCACGGGCCATGCAACTTGGCCGAGGCACGGAGAGGCAGGGCCGGAGGGGGACAGAGGCTTCCCGGAGCGCGGGGGGAGGCACGGGAGGGGTTAAAAGCTGAGCAGAAACTTTGTCGCCACCGCCTGCCTCTCACTCCCCCCGCCCCATCCCCCCGGCTTCTCCTCACCCTCGGGATGGAAGCAGAGGCCAGCCAGCATGGCAAGGGATCCCGGGCTGCAGCTGCCTGCAGAAAAGGTTTCCCTTGCTCGAAAGTCGGCTCGCCCCAGCCCACTGTCCCCACCAGACAGCCAGGATTCGCACCCCATGGTTCCATAACCCTGTTGGTAGAGGGAGGGAGGGAGGGAGGGAGGGAGCACACTGGGGCTGCCTGCCTGGGAGAACAAACCCACCCCGGCTCAGAGCCAGGTCCAGGATCCTTCCAGACCTTACTCATCACGTCCCACATGCCAGTGGGCAGAGGGGATGGAGGGCACATTCCCACCTATGACTGCACAGCCTTAAGGCTCATCATATGCTCCCCCAACCCTGAAGAGGCCCCCAACTGAGTCACCCAGACGGCAAAGGCCATAGGTACCCAATTTGAGGACACCCCGCCCCCCCGGCCATCACTGATATCTTGGGGTGCTTGCCAACTCAAAATCCCCTCAACCTGTGCTTTTCCCACCACAGAGGGGGTTAGCCTTGGCTTAACTCCCCCCCCCACCATCCATGAACCAACCAGCCACACAGACCGCCCTGCAGATCAGCTAAGAAAATGTCTGACCCAGTAACCCCATTGTGCCTGGAAAGATGTGGCAACAAGGACTTGATCCCGGGGTGTAGACTGCCAACCTAGTGCCCAGATCGTTGTTGCCTAAATGCACTTTCACAGCCTGGAGAGGTGCTCCTGCCAACCGACAATCATAAAGGAGGGGTGACATCTGGCTGCAACGCAGTCCTCCAGCCATTCAACAGAAGCCCAGTCTCCAATGGCTGGCTGGGTGGTGACCTCCATCCTTGTGCCACATCCTGGAAAGAAACCATTAACCATCACCATTTACAACCCAATAAGCCTGGGGTCTCCCATAGCCCAATGCTGGACCTCAGATGGGCTAAACACCTACCCTGCAGCTGTCGAAGGCACTCCAATATGTAAAAGCTTCAAGTGATGAAACCCATTTAGGTGTCTTGGTATAAAATGATTTTTTAAACATTTTCCCATACCTTCAATAAGGATTTTCTAATCATATGTTAATGTGAATCTGATTTTCCATACCACATATAAGCATGCCAACCCAATAATAAGTCATGCCCCTCTAAAGTTAAAAGTCTATTATTTTCTAATAATATCCATTCTTTTATCAAAACTAGTGCTGACACTCTATAATATAAAAAAGCCAGTCTGGTAAAGCAATTGCAGCTCTTTCTTTGACGTCTTGCAAATTTTTCATCTTTAGTCTTAGTTTTTTATTTTGCCATATAAACTGTCATGAGACTCTCTCCAATTATTTGAAGTATTGTTGATTTTGGAGTATTGGTATTGTTTGAAATAAAAATATCAGCCTAGGATGAATATTCATCTTTATTGCAGCTATTCTGCCCATCAAGGATATTTGTAGGTTTTTCAACTTTTCTAGGTCCTTTTTAATTTCTATCATAAATTCTGTATAATTGTCTTTCATCAAGAAGCTGCATCTGTTTGTTATTTTTATTCCCAAATATTTCACTTTTTTATGGTGATTCAAATCCTGATTCCTCTTGCAGTTGTTTCACTTAGTCATATTTTTTGTTAACATTTTTGTCTTGTTTAAATTGATCTTCAATCCTGCCACTCTGCCATAATTTAACAATACGGTTAATAGCTTTGTAATTGAACTCGATGGATTCTCTAAGATGAATACCAAATCGTCTGCAAATGCTTGTAATTTATATTCTTCTCCTCTTGTTTTAACTCCTCTAATGCTTCAGTCCTCTCTAATCATATTATTCAATATTTCAAGTGTAAATATAAATAGTAATGATGAGGAACCCTTTCTGGTTCCTTTTTGTATTTCAATATATTGTGATAAGTCTCCATTAATAAGAATTCTCTCCCATTGTTTAGTATATATTGCTTGTGTCATTGTAAAAAATTCTCTGCCACATTCTGAAGTTGATAGCTGTTCCAACATAAAGCTCCAGCTGACATTGTCAAATGCCTTTTCAGCATCTAGAAAAATTAAGGCCATTTGTTTCTCCGGATGTGCTTCAAAGTATAAGATCACAAAATATCAAGACCTACGAACAGAGTTAGAGCACCTCTGGGAGAAGAAGTTGACCAGTTGGGCGTGAAACAGTTGTCATTGGAGCCCTCGGAGCAGTGCCTAGAAGTCTCAAGAAACACCTGGACATTCTCGGCATTGAGCAAATAACACCAGCTCAGCTCCAGAACACAGTGTTGCTTGGAAAATCAAGACTCCTGCAAAGATACCCTGCAATTCCCAAGAACTTGGCTAGATCTCAAACTGTAGAATGCCATCTACCAGCCAAATATATGATTGACAAATAATAATAATAATAATAGTTGATATTATAAACAGGATGCTGGCTGCTGGTCTGACATACCCGAGGGACCGCCTTTCCCCATATATACCCCAGAGAGCACGGAGGTCGGGGTCCCAGAACCGACTGACCCTTCTGGGCCCCAAGGATGCCAGGCTCGCCACCACTAGGGCCAGGGCTTTCTCAGTGGCAGCTCCGTACTTGTGGAATGAGCTCCCAGGGGAGATCAGGGCCCTGCGGGATCTTGTGCAGTTCCGCAGGGCCTGCAAGACGGAGCTCTTCCACCAGGCTTTCAACTAGGAGCCGCCCCCACTACTACCAACGAGTCGGCCTGTAGTTTTAACGTCTGGCCTCTACCACTGTGCTCAGGAAGATCATTGAGTAGCAAACTGTTTGGCTGTATGGTATTTCCAGTATGCCATCTTATGTACCCAGTGTGTCAGCACTAACACTTTACGAGTTTATGTTTTACTGTATTTGAAATTTTAAACTGTTTTTATGTGAATTAATGGTCATTTATAGACCAATTATGTAAGCCGCCCTGAGCCCACTTGTGAGGAGGGCGGGGTATAAAATAAATAAATAAATAAATAATTATGTTAAGAAGATGAAGAGCAGGGGGCCCACACCAAGACAAAACGAAGATGAAAAGACAATTGGTACAAAGGAAAGAATCTTTAATGATTGTATAACCCCTATGCGTTTTGTGTGCAGCTTCGTCAGGGGGAATTTTTCAGATTCTGAAAGTTCTGTTCCCTATATACACTTAGCTATAGTGTATATTGGGAATGGAACCTTAAAAATCTGAAAGATTCCCCCTGACAAAGCTGAATATGAAACATGTAGGGGTTATGCAATCATTAAAGAGACTTTCCTTTGCACCAATTGTCTTTTCATCTTCTTAATGTCAAGAAGACTTTACACAGTCTTCTGTTACGGAAAGCAGACAGGATTTAGCAGAGCTTAACCATAGCAGTAGAAACCATCAACCTTTCCCCCTCTTGCACATATTTAAGAATATTATTGGAATGAAGGCAAATAATAAGATAACCTCATTTTCTTAGCGAGGATTGCAAGGCTGGGGGAACAGTTAGATTTGAGTCCAGTAGCACCTTAGAGACCAATAGGAGTTTCAGGGAGTAAGCTTTCTATAGACTGGGGGAGTAACCTAGAGCTCTCTTATTCCAAGATTTTTCAACTGCTGGCTGGTATGTATTGCTTGTAATAATGCTGTTATGGCCTTTTCCATCCCTAGTGCCAGATCCTTTCATAAAGGGCTGATCACTATGCCAGAACTCAATGCTAAAGTCACGAAGACACTGAACAAAACCACGCCTGGACTCCAGATATGGAGAATTGAGGTGGGTGCGTGTGTGTATGTGTCTGTGTCTGTCTGTCTGTCCCTAATGCTCACGGTGGAAGAAACCACAATGTGTCTCTGTCTATGGTTCCTTCATTCACTTCCCCTTGGGATCTCCTGTTTTTGGTGGAGAAGGACGGAAGAGGACCTGTATTAAGAACAATTCTGGCCAGCCAACTAAATAATGTAGTCATAGGGTTAAATCCAAGAGTTCCCTTCTGCTGAATGAGGACTATTCCACCACCAGAGGAAGATTCCTCACTTAGAGGAAGGAAGCCTTTCGATCAAACCCATTATATTAATCTCCCGTTCTCATACTGCTGAATTGACGGTTAGTGCAGTCTTCTGCTACTCAAAGGAAAGGAAGGTGCTACAGGTGGGCAGATGACGTCCCTAGAAATTGTAGGGACAAGATTCAGCTTAGACAGAAGGGATGCTAAGATGGATTCATGAGAAACTGGGTTTGGATGTATCTGTTGTGAAAGGAAGCTGACCTGGGTATAGAATTAAGGGGGAGCAGCTGGGGTGTTGGGAGTTAGATGGGTGATGTCTGGTCCAGAGTGAGCCCTCTGAGGTGCTGACATTCTCCACCTCTTAGAGTACAGAAGAGGTGAATGCTTGTGGGGTTTTGGAATTGCCCATTGACAAGATGTTAATGATGACTCATTGCCTAAGAATTGGAAGTGAAAGCATTGCTCTCTCCGAGAAACTTGCTCTGGCCCTAGAAGGTGGTATGGTAGTTCAAGAGCAGATTTTCCCTGAGCTTGTACCGTTGCTGTCAAGGACTCAGCAATATTCAGGTTATATGTAGCTGCAAAAAGGTTCTGAATGCACGGAACTTTTCAAGACTAGTATGGGAAGGAAGAGAAGACACATTTTAAAAGATGAAAAGAGATGTGGCAGGCTCTTTATATAAGTGAGGAGGGGGGAGGAGGAGGAGGAGGAGATTGGATTTATACCCCGCCCTTCACTTGGAGTCTCAGAGTGGCTTACAAAGTCCTTTCCCTTCCCCTCCCCACAACAGACACCCTGTGATCTTCTGCATGTAGTGTACTAATAGTTGGAAATATGTGTGTTGCAAGGTGTAAAATTCAGTCATTATAGGGTTAATGTGCTTACCTTGTGGGCTATTGTTTAGACTGACCTGGAAGGAAACTTGGCACAGAGCTAATGGAAACAAAGCCCGCAAAACTGAAATCTGTTTACTCACAAGCATTGGTTAATGTATTCAGGTGATTTCCTTCTAGGGGTCAAGAAGAAGTAGAATCTCTGTTGTTGTAGACCGTGTGGTCAAAGTGTAAAGATGTAGCCTTAGGTGTCTTTGTTGTTTTGTAGATTTCCTGTGACCCCTTCCCTTAGAAATAAAGATTTTTACATAGAAGAAAATGCCTCCTCTCCAGTGAAGCCAAGATCCATTGCAATCTCTGAATATTTCACTATTTTGCCAGTTTTCCCAACACTAATTTTTCCCCACCTTCCTTTCCAGAACATGGAGATGGTGCCTGTACCACCCAAAGCATATGGGAACTTCTATGAAGGGGATGCTTATGTGCTTCTCTCGGTAAAGGGATTTAAGAATGGTGGGGTGGGGCTCCAATAACTAAGTTTGATGGGACGGGACAGCTGCACAGAAAAGAAATTGGCAGCCTGGCTAAAACAGCCGTTGAAGGATTTCTTGTCTCATGGGCTGGTGGATTGTATGTGTGTGTGTGGGGGGGAATCACAGGTGAAGGGGACAGTTCTCTTGAGCCACCAGGGACGTTTGTGTTTGACTAGGAACAAAGACATGAATGGGAACATCCCCCAAGCTGGCCATGTTACCTCCTTAAATGTGTGGCTATCACTTTATAGGCCAGACTCTATCTGCACTACTTTGGGATTATAACTTGTGTCTATTGTTTATCACAACCAATACCTGGCTTTTTTTCTGACTATCTTATATATATGGCTCCCAGGTAGGCAGCTTACAGGCCAATGTTTTCTTCAGCAATAGAATCACATCATGTGCCCTGAGACCTTCCCTGTATATTAAAGGTAAAGGTAAAGGTTCCCTTGCTCGAAAGCCAGTCGAGTCCGACTCTAGGGTTGCGGTGCTCATCTCCGTTTCAAAGCCGAAGAGCCAGCGCTGTCTGAAGACGTTTCCGTGGTCATGTGGCTGGCATGACTAAACACCAAGGCGCACGGAACGCTGTGACCTTCCCACCGAAGTGGTACCTATTTATCTACTTGCAATTTCTTGCTTTTGAACTGCTAGGTTGGCAGGAGCTGGAACTAGAGATGGGAGCTCACTCCATTATGTGGCACCCGGGTCTCGAACTCTTGTATGTTACAAGGGATTTATTTATATTTAAATCAAGATTTCCTAAATAGTTGCCGTTGACACTATTATTTTGCTGATGATCAATTTTTTAAATCTTGTTACATATCAGAAGTCTTTTTATATTTGCTCCTCTAATACACCTGTTGTTTTCATTTTTTTTAAATTACTGTTTCGGTATTTAATGCTTGTTGGAAGCTACTTGAAGGCTTTATTTGATCAAAAGATAGGGTAGAAATCTAGCAATAAATATTTCACACCTCACTCTGTACTTACTTCCTATCTGCATTGCGAGCCTCAATCTTGTTGCATTTTACAAGTTTTAGATATCTAGAAAATGGCATGCAGTTTTGAAATCACACTGTAAAGCAGACCCATAGCTAGGGTGGGGCATTTTGGGGCTCTGCCCCCTCAACATTTTGGGGCACACCCCACAACAGCTGCTGCCCTTCTCTCCCCCACCCCCTCCCTCCCTCCCCTCCTGTGGCATTAAAAGGGCCCTCCAGCTGATCAGAGGGAGCACGTGGCTCCCCAATCAGCTGGTGGGCCCTTTACATTTTTAACCGCCCCTCTCCCTCCCCTCCTCCAAGATTTAAAGGGCACTCCAGCTGATTAGCAGTGCCACTTGGAGTTCAGGGAAGGCATGCAGGTGGCAGCTGCCTTCTCCCTCACCTCCTGCAAGGGGGGGTGGCGGCTGCACACCTTCCCTGAACTCCAAGCGGTGATTTCTCCAGGTATTTCTCTGCCTTTCTCCCTCCCTCCCTCCTCCTCCTCCTCCCCTGCTGCCCCATAAAATTTTCCCATGCCCCATCAACCCAAAATTTCTGGCTACGGGGCTGTTGTAAAGAATTGATAAGTAAGAAAATGAGTGAGTGGAGTTGTCAGAACAAAACAGAAGTCCTTGCAAGTACCCTGCTCTTCTGCATGTTGTAAATAGGATAATTGCTGCAAGCTTGCAAAATGGTGGACAACAATAAAAGCCTTGAAATACAACAATACAACAATAAAAGCCTTGAAATACGGCAGTGTTTTCTTAATCTCCCCCCTGCTTTTTGGATTGTGAAATGAATTAGGCAGTTGGATTGCCTTTATTTTCAGCCAAGATCAAATACCTGAGACTTCTAGGGCAGCTGATGCTGATTTTAACTATGCACAAGGAAATGGATCCTTTTAGGTGGAATTGGAGAATTAGAGCAGATGTATTCTTTGAGTGGATAATAATGGGTGATGGTGACCAGGCTAGCTGTATGGGGAAATCAGTCAAGTAGCCATACCTTTACTGAGCACAGTAGGGCAGGGATACGTCTGGAGTACTGGGGACATACTACATGGATCTGGCCTGCTAAGTGTCCTCTTTTTCCAACACAGACGCATAAGACTGGGAGCAGCTTCTCCTATGACATCCACTACTGGCTGGGCAACTCGTCATCTCAGGATGAGCAGGGTGCAGCTGCAATCTACAGTACCCAGATGGACGACCACCTGGGTGGGGTAGCAGTACAGCATCGGGAGGTCCAAGGCTATGAGAGCGAAGTCTTCCGGGGCTACTTCAGAAATGGACTCATGTAAGGAAGGCCTTCATGTAATTTACATTCTACTTACTGATCTGAGCAAAATCATGTTTTTCTTCCAAGAACCATCTCACATTTTTATGTAGCAATTGTGCACTGGAAACACTCAGAGAAACACACCAGGAAGCCCTTGAGCTGTGACTCCCTGGTGCATGTACAGAAACACGTGTTCTACCATTCGTGCTTCATGTGTTTCCTACAGGAAATGAATGCTGTCTTGACATCTAAACAGTGATGGCCTCTGGATACACAGCCATCGTGGCCACCCTACCCCCCATCCCCCATTGGGGGCTAAGGGGGGACCTAGCAACCCTACTTTGAGCAGCCTATTAAGGAAACACAAGAAGTGGGACCCGCAATACTCGTGGGGGGGGGGAGTATTCCCCACAGCTCCCGGCCTGCAGAAGCAGGAAGAGCTCTGCAGGAGGAGGAAGTGGCAGCAGGTGAACTGAGCAGGTGGGCCCACCAGGCCTGCCAAGCCTTCTCCCGCCCTCCCCCAGCGGCAGCAGTGAGGCCTGAGTGGCCCACAGCCGCCGGACCGCCAAGCCTTCTCCCGCCCTCCCCCACCCCGGTGGTGATGAGACAGTTGTCAGGGCGTTCGCCACGCATGCGCAGGGAATGCTTTTTTACTTTTGGGGGGATTTAAGTATCCCCCGTATAGTTTTTTAACCTTTTCAGATTTCTCTGCATACCTGGGGACTGCCCCAAGTGTGCAGGAAAATCTCTCTGCCCCCTAAGTGCCCCCAATGTGCTGATTTAGATATCCGCACAGAGGGGGCCTCTTGGCTATTAGTAGATAAACAAGAAGCGGGGACCCACAATACTCGGGGGGGGATAAGGATCTCCATGTGGAGGAGGAGGAGGAAGCAGCCGCAGGTGAGCCTTCTCCCCTGGCCCCCCCGCACCCGTGGTGAGGCCCGGGCCTGCCAATAGCCATCTTCCCAGAGCGAAGACAAAAAGGTGTGAGCCGGAGGCTAAAAGACTGTGAGCTAGCTCACACTAACTCAGCTTAGAGGGAACACTGGCACGTGCCACTACAAAATGGCTGCCACAAGGTGCAGAGCCAAGCACCCACAAAAGAGGAAATGGGATGGGGAATAGAAACACATATATGAAAAAGTACAAATATTTATTAAGGTGTACACGTGTTAAAACTTTCCTGATTAAAAATTGCTTTGTCTAAGATCAGACTGTAAAAGCTTGTCCACTATACATACAAATGATGGATAAAAACTTTACAACTGAAGACCATAGGTATAGCCTACAACTGGGCCATAGGTATAGCCATAGATCACTAATACCACTAGTCCAATTATAAGTAGACAAGGTAACTTTCTTTAATAGAATCATTTTTTATTTAATAATAGTTTCTTTTATAAATTTGGACAAAATAATGAAGTCGCTTCTCTTCCCCCCCCCCTTGCTTTTCTTTGAACAATTTCAGGAAACAACACCTGGTGTAATTATATGTGTACTAGAATTCTGTAACAGGTCTTTGAATGTGTGTCTAGAATATATAGATAATAGTGACCGCTGAGGAAGGCCCTTAGGGGCCGAAACATGTTTGGTCTTCAGTTGTAAAGTTTTTACCCATCATTTGTATGTATAGTGGACAAGCTTTTACAGTCTGATCTTAGACAAAGCAATTTTTAATCAGGAAAGTTTCAACACGTGTACACCTTAATAAATATTTGTACTTTTATATAGATAGATAGATAGATAGATAGATATAGTTTAGCTTAGCCCTATTTGGCTCATAGTCATATCCTGGGTTGAGTCCCCCCCCTTTTCCCGGGATTTAAATACCCCCCCCCGTATATTTTTTCCAACTTTTTAGATTTTTCTGCACACCTGGGGACTGCTCCAAGTGTGTAGGAAAATCTCTCTGCCCCCCAAATGCCCCCAATGTGTGGATTTAGATATCCACACGGAGGGGACAACTTGGCTATTAGATATATAGACGGTACATTATATTAAATATGTCATCAAAATAATGTCTGAAGTTGGTACTACATTGGATAGGGCTAGCTTGGCCATTTGGGGGCTTTTGTCTGGCTGACAAAAGCATCTCTAAACATCGAAGGCTTTGGGGCCTAGTCAGGCGATCTGGGGGAGCCTTGACTGCTGGCATGTTAGTGCTGCCCACTGCCGCGTGAACTCTGGCCCTGCTTTCCTTCTGCAGATATAAGAAAGGGGGAGTGGCCTCAGGCATGAAACACGTGGAAACCAACACATACAATGTGCAGCGGCTGCTGCATGTCAAGGGCAAGAAGAATGTGGTGGCTGCAGAGGTGGGTCGCAGGCGGAAGGGTCGTGGGGGGGGGGAAGAGGCAAGTGGTTTAAGTCTTCACAAAATCTGTTGGTAAAGTGGCCAACTCCAGGCTGGGAAACTCCCTGAAGATTTGGTGGTGGAGCCTGGGGGAGGGTGGGGTTTGGGGGGAAGGGAGGGATCTCATCAGGTTAGAGGGCCACAGAGTTTCTCTTCCAAAGTGGCCATTTTTGTCCCAGGGAAATGGATCTCTGTAGTCTGGAAACCGGCTGTAATTCTGGGCCTGGAGGTTGGCAACCATACTTGTTCACTCCAGACTATACAGCTGATTTGTAAGGCCACGGATTTAGCCAAATGCCCTACCCCGAGTCTCTCACCTGCAGGACTGTCTTGAATTTTGGGAGATGCGAAAGCATTCTTGCTTTCCAATGCCACTGATGTAATATGCATCCTACCCCCCCCCCCACCATGTGATTCTGCCCCTGTTCAGTCCTGCACACAGAAGAGGTGCCCTGTGCTCAAAGAGACACACACAGCTTACCCCAGCCATTCTACTTCTCTTTGTAGGTGGAGATGAGCTGGAGCAGTTTCAACCAAGGCGATGTGTTCCTGCTGGACCTGGGCAAGCTCATCATCCAGTGGAACGGTCCTGAGAGCAACCGTATGGAGCGTCTGAAGGTGCAGAGGATGCTGGGGGACAGGGTGGAGATACGAAGGCTGGGTACATGTGAGAAGAACTGGGAGTGGTGAAGCCCATCATCAGTGTAAGACAGAACCTCTGTCCCTGATTGGGTTTGCCCAGGCCAATTTGAGAAAACACACAAAAACAGTCCTGTAGAGTTGGAAACCAAAAAAATAATGTATTAATTAAAAAGGAAGAATACAGATTCAAGGGTTTTGGAGCCCTGAATACCCAACAGATTCTTCAAGTGTTACAATGGGTGAAATAGCATTTTATAATTCACATTACATCAGAGAAATAAAACAGAATTATTGGTTCCATCAAACATTGTCAAATTTCATCACCTATTTCCCCTTGGGTTAAGA
>NW_015160300.1:109855-116036 GCF_001447785.1 Gekko japonicus
TGTTCCCAGGCAGAGTTCTTCTTTTCCTAACAGAACAATACACTTTTCTTTCGGAAGCTATGAAGTTGCATGTTGTATCTATATAATTGATATGGTTACAGAGTGCTTACTGTTCTTCATTCTAGCTAGGTTAACTCACATTAGAAACATGCGCAGTTGTAGCTGGCCAGAACCAGCAAGGTCATGGGTAGCATAACTGGGTATCAGCATTTCAGCCTTCTTCCCAGCATGCAATCAAACAACAGTCACAAATGAACCAAAGTTAATACCTGAATACATTCATGATGTCAGAAACATATGCATTACAGAAGTGCTAAGCACACCTACCAAGTCAAAGCTGTTAGGCAGTGGCAGAGTACAAAGTGGTTCATAAAATGCGTACAACATCAGGAAAACAAGGGTTTTCGTATATCCACTTTTTATAATGGGACAAAGTCTCCTTTTGGAAGTCTAATATCTGTCATCCAAATAGAGCAGTCATCCAGCTGTCAAGGCCGGCAACAGCATTGTTGGTGGTGACCGAGGCCCAAGAGTCTCAGGAGAACCCACCAACAATCCCTGACCTCTGCAGCATAGTAGGAACAGTTGTTGTCATTTTTCCACATGCAGTGTTCCCTCTAAGCTGAGTTAGTGTGAGCTAGCTCACAGTTTTTTAGCCTCCAGCTCACAGATTTCTGTCTTAGCTCAGGAAGGAGGGCTCTAGAGCAAACTAATTTATGCAGTAGCCAAATCGCTCGCTCACAACCAGTTTGGTGTAGTGGTTACGTGCGCGGACTCTAATCTGGGAGAACCAGGTTTGATTCCCCACTCCTCCACTTGCACCTGGCTGGATGACCTTGGGCAAACCATAGTCCTGTCAGTAGTGGTCTTGAAAAAGAGGAGTTTCTGTCAGAGCTCTCTCAGCCCCACCTACCTCACAGGCAGTGTTCCCTCTAAGCTGAGTTAGTGTGAGCTAGCTCACAGTTTTTCAGCCTCTGGCTCACATATTTTTGTCTTAGCTCAGGGCTCCAGAGCGAACTAATTTATGCAGCAGCCAAATCTCCTGCTCCCAACTTTAATGCCAGCAGCTCACAAAGTAGAATTTTTGCTCACAGGACTCCACAGCTTAGAGGGAACATTGCTCACAGGGTGTCTGTTGTGGGGAGGAGAAGGGAGAGGAGTTTGTAAGCTGCTCTGAGACATCTTTGGGTAGTGAAGGGCAGGGTATAAAAACAATCTTTTCTTCTTCTCTTCATCACAGGGGATGAATGTAGCCAAGGATATCCGTGATCATGAGCGTGGAGGGCGAGCACAGATAGGTGTGGTGGATGGCGAGGCTGAAGCTGCTTCTCCTGGGCTGATGAAAGTCTTGACCTATGTGCTGGGGCCGAAGAAGGAAATCCAGCCAGCCATCTCAGATGCTGTGGTGGACCAGAAGCTGAAATCTTCTCTGAAGCTCTACCAGTGAGTGAATTTGGCTCTGTGGTGCTGGGGACTAAAGTAAAGCCGGGAGGTTGTTTGGAGAGCTGAGGGTACAGCTGTAAGGGAGAGGAGTAAATATCTCCATGAAAAGTAGGAATGGGAGAATGGTAGGTTGGAAAATCTGTAGACATCCAGGCAACTGTTAGGTGTACATGTTGGCTAAGAAAACAAAAGTTCTGTGTAAAGCAAACTCCATTTCTGTTGTCAGAATACATTGAGCAAATAAGAACATTTGTAGTGAGTTCCTTAATTGGTGCAATTTTCAATCAATCAATCAATCAATCAATCAATAAACCTTTAATGGCATATACAACCTTAAAAATTGGTGCAATTTTGATTGTGGTATTTCATAGGGTTGCCAGCTTCTGGCTTGGAAATTCCTGGCGATTTGGAAGTGGAGCCTGGGGAGGACAGGGTTTAGGGGGGGAGAGACCATAATGCCATAGAGTCCACTCTCCAAACCAGCCGTTTTCTCCAGGGGAGCTAACCATTATCTAGAGATCAACTGTAATTCCAGGAGATCTCCAGGACCCACCAGCAGGT
The DNA here is from genome assembly GCF_001447785.1 of Gekko japonicus. Classification (NCBI taxonomy): domain Eukaryota; kingdom Metazoa; phylum Chordata; class Lepidosauria; order Squamata; family Gekkonidae; genus Gekko; species Gekko japonicus. The sequence goes on from NW_015160300.1 coordinate 111,860, forward strand.
TTGGATGTGGGTTGGTTGTTATTTGTGTGTGTATGAATTTGGAATAATTTGACAAGGACTCTGATGTCAGACTGCAAAACAGAATGGAGTGGAGACCAATGAGAAAGGAGACTGTGGATGCAAACAAACAAACTAACTAAAACACCAAAAATCTCAAAGGGAAGGAAACCCTAATGACGGACTCCTTGGTTTTCTCCTATAAATATTTCTCTGCAAGCACAAATTCAATCAATCAATTCATCAAAGCATATATACCCATCGAAAATCCTATAGGGCAGTATGATTTTATAGTTATTCAGGATTTTATAGTTTTTCTATTATGCTATTTTATCTTTTTATCACTTAAAAATTTTTTTAATCAAACTGCACTTCTGGTCATTGACTGTTGCAATAAATTGATTGATTGATATATACCCAGTAGTCCAGGCAGATTCCAATCATCCAAGTAAAAATAAATAGAATAGATTAGAAAAGGAAAAATAAAATCAAACAGCAGCATAAACACTGCATAAATTTGCAGCTCATTAAAAGCAACATAAGATCAAGTTATTCATAAATCCAATTAAATAATGCAGCCCAAACTATCGGACAGTTTCCCTAACTCCTGGAAACCTTCGCTGAATCACAAATTTGGGGTGCTGAGAGGTATTGCAATAGGTAAAAGTCATAGGAACATAAGAGAAGCCAATGTTGGATAAGGCCAATGGCCAATCCAGTCGAACACTCTGTCACACAGTGGCCAAAAATACCAGGGGCCATCAGGAGGTCCACCAGTGAGGCCAGGATGCTAGAAGCCCTCCCACTGTTGCCCTCCCCCCAGCACCAAGAATACAGAGCATCAGTTGCCACAGACAAAGAGTTCCTATCTATACCTTGTGGCTAATAGTCACTGATGGACCTCTGCTCCATGTTTATTCAATTCCCTCTTGAAGCCATCCATGCTTGTAGCCGCCATGTTGTTAATCATTCTTTGTGTTAATTCCATGTGTTAATCATTTTTTGGGTGAAGAAGTACTTCCTTTTATCACCCCGAATTGCCACGCTCACCCCAAATTGCAGTCGCTTGACCCGGAATGCCCCCCAGTGGGTCACAATGGTTTGCGCCTCAGCAGTCGCCTCGTCTACCAGCAACTGTTGGTAAGCTTGGGCGAGATCCAATTTACCAAAGATCTTTGCCCCTCCCAAAGTAGCTAGTACGTGGCTGACCACAGGTACTGGATATGCATGGTCCTGTAGCGCCTTGTTCAGCGTACATTTATAGTCCGCACAGATGCGGACTGCCCCATTCGGCTTTTCTACTATGACTATTGGGGTCTCCAACGCCTCGTGGGAGACCGGTTCCAGGACGCCTTGAGCTACAAGGCGATCTAGTTCCGCGTCGATTTTAGGCTTGACCGACAACGGAACCGTCCTGGCGTGCATTCGGATGGGGGCCACCTTTGGGTCTAGGCGCAGGGACACCGGGGGGCCTGTATAGCCGCCCAGAGAGTCATCGAAAACGGTGGGAAACTCCTGGCATATCCCTTGGAAATCCTGGTTTGTACACAGCTGGAATCACCAGGGGCTCAAACCAGGCACGACCCAGCAAGCTGACCAGGTCGCCCTCTACCACTATCAAGTCCAGACGTCCCTTGAATTGCCCGTACTGCACTCGGAAAGACCCAACCCCCTTAATCAGCACCCGGTTCCGCTGAAAGTCCATGAGCATCACCTGAGCTGGGCGCAAGCAGGGTCCCCCCTTTGGGCACAAGCATTTAAGCATGGCCTCAGAAATTATTGAGGCCGCGGAGCCAGAGTCTATCTCCATATGGCATGGGGACCCCTCTATTGTTACCGTGGCTAAAACTTTAGGGGTAGGCGATTTGCCGGGGAGTTGCAGTACCTTTGCAGCTGTATGTGTGAGGTGGTAGAGGTCCCCAGCCTCTGCGTCGTCCTTGCAGTGTGCTTCCGCTCTGTGACGCGGTGGTGGTGCCTTCTTTGTCTTAAAGTGGCACACGCAAGCGATGTGGCCTGTCCACTCGCAGTTTCGGCAGATCGCATTGCGGAATTGGCATGACTTCCTCTCGTGCTTCTCTCCATGGAGTAAATATCTCCATGAAAAGTAGGAAGGACCCACTTGAGAGCGACACTTGGGGCTTGTGTATGTCCGGTGGACCTCTTGCTCCTCAGGGTCGTCCGGCTCAACCTGCATGGCCGTGGCGGGGTGCAACCGCTCCCAGGCGATGGCGGTGGATAGGGCAGAGGCGAGGGTGACGGTCTCTGCTTCCGTAATCCGTCACTTGAGCTTCTCCTCCCTTTGTCCCACGACAAAGCGGTCTCGGAGGGCCTCGTCTAAGTTTGCCCCGAACTTACAGTCTGCGGCCAGGTGGCGGAGCTCTGCGAGGAAATCCGCTACTGTCTGCCGGGTGAGCTGGCTCTGGTTGTAGAACGCCAGCCGGCAGGCCATCTCCGATGGCTTCGGAGCATAGTGGTCTTGCACCGCCTTGACGATCTGGTCAAAGGAGCAGGCATCGAGGTCCATCGGGGACAGCAAGCGTTCTGCTAGGGACACGACAGCGGTTCCGCAGGAGGCAAGGAGGAAACCTCTTTTTTGTGTGTCGTCCGTCACCTTGTAGAAGGCGAGCGCGGACTTTACGCCTCGTACCCATGCGCTCCAATCTTGCGGGCGAGCTGTGTCGAAGGGTGGCAGCAGGCCTGGTCCGGACACAGTTGCCATTGTGCATGTCGGGGCTGGCAGTGTGCAGTCGGCTTCTCCTGCGGTCTCGCTCATCGGACAGCTGTGGAGCTGCATGGTGTCGGTCGCTGCTCAGCGGCCTAGCGGCATATCCCACCTTCGTCGCCACTATTGTGTAGTGAGTTAGCTGCATGGAAGACCCGCTGAGGCACGCATGATACCCTGCACGCTTTACTGGTACACAACAAAGACAAACGGCCGGCTGGCCAACTATATACACACCTGGGGACACACCCCTAGGTTCCGTTGGTGGGTTTAAATCTCCCGCCACGGTCCCATTGGTCCCCCAGTGGAGAGACCAGGAGCCTAGTCCCCATTGTTCTTCCAGAGTCAAGCTCTGGGGTATTCGCTGGCCCCTGGTGGCGGTCAGCGGACACAACAAGTGGCAAGGACTGTGAACTTTTCTGAGGGCGGGAAGAGACAGAGGACGTCCCACTTGGAATAACTGTAGATGCAGATGAAGTTCACTTTGTGTTAGCAATAGTGGTGTGAGTGCTGGAGAAATTGGGGGTGAGTGCATGGAGTTTTGTCTGCTAAGAGGAGGAATATGTGCTGCAATGTTGTGTGAGTGTGGCTGTGTGGTGAATTGCTCAGGGAATTTTAGGTGTATGGGAAATTAGGTTCTCTGTTTGACCTTTTGGTTAGGAAATTGTATTTTGTGTAGCACTGACTGTATTTGATAGCAGAGGAGTGCATAGTGGTTAGCCTATTGCTTGGAAGTGAATTTGTGATCTTACTATTGTTCATCCAACTGACGATCTGAAGCTCAGCGGAGATCAGTCAGTGCAGGAAATGCCTGGTCAGCAGATTCCGATGCTCTTGGGGAGGGGGAAGTATGGCAGTGGGCCTAGGCGAGGTTTTAAGGGAAGGATGCAGAGAAATGGAATGGCTCGGCACCCTTCCAGCCTAAGGCCCATCCCAAGGGTGGCTGGCAGTGGGGCTAGGATGGAGAACTCCCCTCCGTCATTGGTGTTGTGCAATGCCAGGTCAATTAACAACAAAGCTACAGTCCTTCAGGATTTTGTAATGGAACAACGGGCTGACCTGGCATGCATGACCGAGACCTGGGTGAGGGAGGGGGAAATAGTAGTTCTTGCCCAGCTTGCCCCTCCTGGTTTCTCGGTCCTCCACCAATCGTGGACTAGGGGGCGGGGGGAGGAGTGGCTATATTCATTACTGACCTGGCATGCATGACCGAGACCTGGGTGAGGGAGGGGGAAATAGTAGTTCTTGCCCAGCTTGCCCCTCCTGGTTTCTCGGTCCTCCACCAATCGTGGACTAGGGGGCGGGGGGAGGAGTGGCTATATTCATTTGGGAGGCTTACTCCTTCAGGGCACTCCCGGCAGTGGAGATCGCGGGCGTAGAGTGTGTCAGTGTGATGCTGGAGGCTGAGGAGAGTTTGGCGATTTGGGTGGTGTACCGACCGCCTATAGCCTGCCGTCC
>NW_015160300.1:117334-122959 GCF_001447785.1 Gekko japonicus
AAATACCAGTGCCATCAGGAGGTCCACCAGTGGGGCCAGGACATTAGAAGCCCTCCCACTGTTGACCCCCCCAAGCACCAAGATGACAGAGCATCACTTGCCCCAGAGTCCCTATCTATACCTTGTGGCTAATAGCCACTGATGTGCATTTAGGAATCAACGCACACTGCCCAGGTGCCAGCTGAAGACAGCCGGCACTGCAGTGAGGAATACAAACTTCCCCCTGATACTGGTGCTTGAATCCACGAGAAAATCGATGGGATGGCAGGTTACACCAAATAGTGTAATAGAAGCAGTAACCCACAAATACTTCTGGGAGGATTCCCATTTCCCCCTTCCCTCACGATTTCCTCTTTCCTGTTCCAGAACCCCCCATAACCCCTCCCCTTTCCCCCCACTGCCTTCTCTTCTTCTAGGGTTGCCAAACTCCAGGTGGGACCTGAAGATCTGGAACTGCAACAGGACTCCCAACTACAGAGATCAGTTCTCCCAGTTAGGGTTGTCAGCTCCAGGTTGGGACATTCCTGGAGATTTGGGGGGTGGAGCCTAGGGAGGGCAAGGTTTGGGGATGAAAGCAACCTCAGCAGGGTACAATGCCACAGAGTCCACCCTCCAACAAAGCCATTTTCTCCAGGAGAACTGATCTCTGTCATCTGGCGAACAGCTGTAACTCTGGGGGATCTCCAGCCCTCACCTGGAGGTTTGCAACCCTTGTTCCCCTGAAGGAAATGGCTGCTCTGGAGAGTGATACCCCTCTGAGATCCCTCCTCTCCTCAAACCCCCACCCTCCCCAGGTTCCACCCCAAATCTCTAGGAATTTCCTAACCCAGAGTTGACACCCTTATCTCCTGCCCACCTCTCCCCTTCGCTTGCCTTATTTTCTCCTTTTTAGCCATTCACCAACCTACCTCTTATCTGCATCCTGTCTTTAGCTGCATTTATTATTTATTTATACCCCACCTCTCTCCACAGTAGGGACCAAAGCAGCTTACATTATTTCCCTCTTCTCCTTTTTATCCACCCAAGAAACCTGGAAAGTAGGATAGGCTCAACATATGTGACTTGTCCAAAATCACCCAGTGAGCTTCCACAGCAAGACGGGGATTCGAACCTTTACCTCCCAGGCCCTACTCTGATGCTCTGACTGCTACATTACACTAGCTTTCATTGGGCGGCTGCAAACAGCAGCAAACAGCCATGCCCAGTTGAGTCATGCAAATCGGGTGGTATCAAGTCACCCAGAGGTTGTTGCCAGGCCTGGGGTTGCCACCCTCAAGGTGGTACCTGGAGATTCCCCAGGATTACAACTGAACACCAGATGACAGTGATCTGTCCCGATGGAGAAAATGACTGCTTTTAAGGGTGGACTCCATGGCATTATATCTAGCTGAGGCCTCTCCCCTCCCCAAATCCTGCCCTCCTCAAAGTCCATCACAAAATCTCCAGGAATTTCTCAACCTGGAGCTGGCAACCCTAGGCCTGGCCCCAATGAGTACTCCCTCAAAGGTCAAAATAGGCCTAGAAATGACCCTGCCCTCTCTCCCTGCCTTTTACTCACTGAAACCCAGCCTTGGAACTCTGTGGTTGCCTAGCAACAGTTACTCAGGGGATCTGTTGCTTAAAGCTACAAGCACTCCTTTTATCATTTTTGTAGTTTTTAAACTGCTTGATGTATTTTTTTAGATTTCACATTTTCCTGCAAACCTGGGGCTGTTTTCAGGATTGTAGAAAGATCTGAACGCCAGCCTATCTTGGAAGAGGCATGACGCCATTTTCTCCCTTATGTACAAAAATTTCTATCCCCCCTCCCAATATCCAAGGGAACTAGGGCTGCCAAGCCACGGCAGGGGATCCACACGTCTTCACAGGATCCCTGCCGCGGGGGACACCAATACGCGTTGCACCGCCGTCGCCAGGATGTGACGCGTAACGTCACATCCTGGCGACGGCGGTGCAACGCGTATTGGTGTCCCCCGCGGCAGGGATCCTGTGAAGACATGCAGATCCCCCGCCGCGGCTTGGCAGCCCTAACCCATTGCCATTGTAACCCTAAAATGAGAAGCACAACAGAGTAGCAGTGGCAGAGGGGTGTCTAACGGTCCGGCTAAGGGAGAAAGGGTCCCTATTCCTCACATAGCTGCTTTCTAACAACACCTTTTCTGGATCTGTTTCCTTTCTCCTAGGATTGCTACATCTTAGACCAGTGTGGTGTAAGGATCTATGTATGGAAGGGCAGGAGCTCTAGCAAGGAAGAGAAGCAGCAAGCCATGACACGGGCTCTGGTGAGTGAGAGCATGGCAGCAGAGCATGGAGGCACTGTCTTTTGCCTTGGGGTGGAGGAAAAGCTCGGCCTATTCAGAGAGCCAGTTTGGTGTAGTGGTTTTAAGTGCACAGACTCTAATCTGGGAGGACCGGGTTTGATTCCCCACTCCTCCAGTTGCACCTGGCTGGATGTCCTTGGGCAAGCCGTAGTTCTGACAAGAGCTGTTCTTGGAAAAGAGCAGTTTCTGTCAAGAGCTCTCTCAGCCCCACCTACTTCACAGGGTGCCTGTTGTGGGGAGGGGAAGGGAAAGGAGTTTGTAAGCCGCTCTGAGACACCTTTGGGTAGTGAAGGGTCGGGTATAAACCCAATCTCTTCGTCTTCTTCTTTTACCTCACAGGGTGTCTGTTGTGGGGAGGGGAAGGGACAGGAGTTTGTCAGCCGCTCTGAGACTCCTTTGGGTAGTGAAGGGCGGGGTATAAAGCCAATCTCTTCTTCTTCTTCTGTACTTGGCAAGGAACAATTGCAGGACAACAGAACCTTTTGGAGATTTGGGGGCAGTCCCTGCCTTCCTTACAGTCTGTTGCCTCTAAAAGGGACATCATGCTTCTAGGTCCTTCGTGTGAATTTATTTGGATCAGGGTATTAATGTGAAAATGTCAAAGGCTATTATTGCCCAATGAGTTTAGCAGCCTCCGCCCCCCAAAGTCACCAGTGAACAGGTTTTACAATTTTGAATTGCTTGGGTCAATTTCCTGACAGACAGATATAGGATAGTTAGTGTGACGATCCCTTAACTGGGGAGGTCTGGTTTTACTTTAAAATTGTTCTTTATGTTTTGTTCAACTGGGTATATGGGTGCCACCAGGAAATTTAAGGCTTTCCAAACCTTTATAATATAATATTTTTAGCACTGGGTAGGTAGGTCGAGGTTTTAGGCTTTCATGGGGGTCTATGTGTTTCCTGAGAAATTATTTCTTTCAGAGCTAGCAGACTTAAATAAAGAAGATTTATTGATATAATTCGTAAATAACAGGATAGTACTTTGTATCTAGGAATGGGTAAATACTGAACAATTCCAACTGGGTTTTCACACACTTTTCTCTCTCACTGTCAGAGATTTTGGCATGTAACTTTGTAACACTAACTCAAGGTCATGTAAGTTCACTGTTTCTCCAGTCACTCAGACTTTTATTTTTCTCTTTGACTTTACTTTCTTGTTTCATATACATTCAACCTTTCTTCATATACAGAACTAACTCATAAGCACACAAAACTGCTTCTCTCTTCTTTCATACTCAGAGCTTAACTGAACTCCTGTTTCCCTCACAGAACTCAGAACTTAACTACCCCCTAACTGTCTTTATCAACTGTCTAAACTGTAACTCTTGACTGACACACATTTTCTAAAACCCCTCCCCCTTACTGCCAATCACCAATCACACCACTTGCCTGTTTCAACCACTCTAGACTATCTCTCACCGCCATGCAACCAAACTTTTAAAGACACACACACACAGTTAAACATGAAATCATTACAGTTAGGAATGAGACTTGCAAGTTTTCTAGTTCCTTTTGAGTATCACCCTTTCAATGTTGCAATTTCTTTCTCAGAAACAAAACACTTTGTCTTTAGTTTTGTACTAGTTTACAATCTCCTTTCCCTTCCCCTTCCCAAAACAGACACCGTGTGAGGTAGGCGGGGCTGAGAGAACTCTGAGAGAACTGCTCGTGAGAGAACAGCTCTGAAAGAACTTATGATTGACCCAAGGTCACACCAGCAGCTGCATGTGGAGGAGTGGGGAATCAAACCCTGTTCTCCCAGATTAGTATCCATGCTCCTAACCACTACACCAAACTGGCTGTCTAAGGACCAAGCAGTAGGTAATGTGAATGACCTCAGCCTGAGATCCTAGACAGCCACTGGCAGTCTCAGTAGACAATACCACCCTTGATGGGTGAATGGTCTGATTCACCCTATGCCTAAGGGCACCCTTATTTCTTTCCCAGACATCTAGATACTGGAAAAGGTAGCGATAGGGGCACTTGCGTGTATCATTTCAGGTCAGGAAAATGGTGTGGGGGTGGGGTTTAAACACCCCCACCCCTCATGCCACAGTCCCAATTGGAATTGTACTCCAGTCACCTGATTTTGAAATAACTTCTGTCATGGAGCTCTCAGTGTCTCATATAGTTGAGTCCTGCCCAGCAGTAGATTTGCAACAAGAGCTAGGGCAGTATGCTGTTCCAAAGTCAAGTTACAGTGAACCACCTAAAATCTCAAGCCTACTTTTTTACCTGGAGTAAGAAGGTATTTGTACTATTACAGATTTGAAGGCATACATATAAATACCCTAGAATTCATCTTTGGCCAAAATGATGGTCGTGGGAAGTGCCACAAGTCACAGCTGACTTATGGAGACCCTGTGGGGGTTTCAAGGCAAGAGGCGAACAGAGGTGGTTTACCATTGCCTGCCTCTGTGTAATAACCCTGAAGTCTCCCATCCAAGTACTAATAATTAATAATTATATTATGGCATTGTATGTGGTATAGCCAGGAGATCCTTGCCTGGCAGCCTTAAATTCTAGCTCTTTAGTGTTACGCACCACTAGGTGGCAAGCTAGAGCAATTTTGGGGGGCTGAGAGAGCTCTGAAAGAGCTGTGATTGACCCAAGGTCACCCAGCCCGCTTCATGTAGAGGAGGAGTGCGGAATTGAACCTGGTTCTCCAGATTAGAGTCTGTCACTCTTAACCACTACACCACGCTGGGTCTCCATCCAAGTACTAACCAGGGCTGACCTTTCTTAGCTTCCAAGGGCGGGCTGCCCTGGTCAGGGCTTTACTAAGTGCACAGTCATTAATTTTTTGAAGGAATAAGAAATCCAGAACAGAAGGCTGACCGAGTTTTGTGTTACCACAGTTTTGCTTTTTAGCCTAAATTGCTGTTCTCTGCCCCAAAGCTTATCATAGTACCCACTGTTACAGCATCAACACATCTTCACTCCAGTGTTGAGGCATTAAAATCTCTGTCACTCATTGATTTATACCCCACCCTTCTACTTGAAAAGCACTCAGGGAAATTGTTGAGGAATTCTGGTGCCCAGGAAACTGCCTGAGACCCCCAGACCTCACCAGAGTTCCATGGACTGGATTGGTCTGGCTAGAGACTGAATCTTCAGAGACAGACAGACAGACAGACAGAGACACAGACAGAGACAGAGAGACAGAGAGACAGAGAGACAGAGAGACAGAGAGAGAGAGAGAGAGAGAGAGAGAGAGAGAGAGAGAGAGAGAGAGAGAGAGAGAGAGAGAGAGAGAGAGAGAGAGAGAGAGAGGTTGCTTCACACTAAAGCCATTTATTGAA
>NW_015160300.1:123140-148691 GCF_001447785.1 Gekko japonicus
GGTGGGGCCACCGCGACAAATGTAGTCGTTGGACAGACTGGGGGAGGCACGGGGAGGCATTTAAATGCCTCCCCGATCCTTCCAGGGCCTCCTGGCCTGCCCACCTCAACGTCATCGGGGTGTGTGTGTGTCACTCTCCAGGCCTTCCCTCTGTAGCCACGCACATAGAGGTTTTGGCTGTAGTGGGCGTGGCCAACTCTGAAGCCAGCCGGAACTCCGTTCCTGTGTGTTCCTGCTCAAAAATAGCCCTGCTTAAGTCCATACAGATACAATACTCAGCAGCATATAGAAAATCCCTCTATCTGGTATAGTGTGCAGAACAAGGAATATTCCTGGGACTGTGGACCAAGACCCTCACAGAATTACAGGTGGGGTGTTGGCCAAGCAGCCTTAACAAAGCCCAAAACCACCTATATATACTCTTTGCAGTGTCAATCAAGGAAGTGATGAACTTGTCGAGACCCAACCCCACATCCGTTGACCATATGAGCTTTGTTCAAAGTTAGTTTACTATCTGTTAGGTCAAGAAGCTCCAGACAGCTTTTCGCCCAGGATGAGGAGCTAAGGTGTCTCCCAGCCTGGCAATTAGTATGTTTAGACTCAGCTTGGTACCCATGTCTCTTGGAATGTAAGTCGTGTTTCTAGACAAAAGGGCACAGACAGGGCAAAGCCTATGAACAGCTAGGCTGCAAAGCCTTGTGGGAAGATGGATCAAAGAAAGGAAGAAGCCAATACAGAATGAACCAGAGACAACAGAGTCCCAGTCTCGATTTCCATAAGATGTATTCCCCAGTATTTGTATAATTTGGATAGCCCTAGCCATCAAAGAGCTTTTTCCCTTGCTCGAGTAAATGCCTTCCCATCAAAACTACTGTATGGTAGGTTTCATAATTTTCCTAAGTACGAACGGAGATGTGACTGTGGTTCAAGCTCTCTTGATTCAATTGATCACATACTGCTAGACTGTTCGTTGCATGTATCTGCTAGGGAAAAATGGTTACACTCTTGGTTGCATGGTAAATATCACCTTTCTAATGAAAGAAAGTGTCAAATTCTATTGAATGATACAACAGCAGAGATTACAGTGGCAGTGGCTAATTTTTTAGTCGATGTGATAAGAGTGGAAAATTTGGGAAACTCCGTTTCATGATTTTATAATTATTTCAGTTTTTTAGTTGACTGTGTCATCTTCTGTTTCTGAATTTAATGCTGTATATGCTATTAAAGGTTTATTGATTGATTGATTTCCATAAAATTCTCCCATAGAAATCAAATTACATTGAAAATCAAACCTGAATGTGTTTTATTCCATTTAAACTGTGTAGAAGTAATAAAGTTGCTTTTGACCGAAACGCAACCAACAGGAGCTTTCAGGAGTCAGCACTCACTTCTTCGGATGCTAAGAAAAGGAAATAATTTCCCACATTTGATGAGGAAAATTACAGAAGGGGAGGGGAAAACAGGGTGGAGCTGTGGAATTCACACCAAGCCTCTATCTGCTTCAACTCCTCCCTCTCCTGTAACTTTCTGGAAAATGATGGTTTTTTCATGCATCTGAAGGAGTGAATTCTGACTGAATGATCATGCTGGAATAAATGTTGTTAGTCTTTAAGGTGCCGCTGGACATTTGTGCTATTTTGCCAGAGTAGACTAACATGACTGCCCTTCCGGAACACACAGGATACCCAAGCATCCTTTCGATCTAAGATCTATGCCCTTTCCTTTCTCTTAGTTGTTGTTTTAATTCAACAGCATGTCAGCGAGCTGCCATTCCCTTGGGACACGTCCCATCCCCCTCCCTGTCTCCCTAAGCCTTATCCTGTTCATGTAGTACCTCTGTAACTGCCAAGGTCTCCAGCTGGTGTGATGTGGTGTTATGTCTTGAAGCTCTAGCTTGTTTAGGTTTCCCGTGTGAACTCAACCTGTGTTTATGGAATTGGCCGTTGCTGTTCTCAGCCCGCTTCGCGCCTTTTCTAATCTGTGAACCTGACGAGGGAAATATGTTCATTGGTTTAAACCTGGTTTGAATTTCCTTTTAATACACCTTCCCTGGGTATTGTAGTTATTCTTAACAATCTCTGTATGTTCGTGATCAACCATGCTTTGGAAATAAATCTTTCTTCTTTTTGAACGTGGATCTATTCTCCTGATTTGGGATCTAACACAGCATCGTGTTACCAGATACAATGACCTGATTGTAGTTACAGTAGCTCCTCTGTTATATTCTCCGACTTGTGGCATTGTTTTCTTCTCTACCCCAGGGTTTCATCAAAGCAAAGAACTATCCACCTACCACTGGTGTGGAGACTGAAAATGATGGCTCTGAATCTGCAGTGTTTAAGCAGCTCTTTCAAAAATGGACGGTCCCCAACCAAACTGTTGGCTTTGGCAAGACCAGCTCAGTTGGTAAAGTAGGTAAGTGCTGACACCTGACCAGATCAGGAGACCTGATGTACACAGGCTGCTTCTTACTGATGTGGACCTCACCATGGAGAAGATGAAGAAAGCTTTTATGACCGCTCCTACATTTAGGAAGAGACTGTGGGGTGGGGGATCTCCTTTGAGATCCTGTAACAGCTCTGTTGCCTTTTCAAAAGAGATTCTGATGTGGAAGTGTGGTATTTCTATTCTGGTTAGTATGCATAGTACTATGGAGGCTCAAAGTGCTGGCTGAAGGAAGCAGTTATTATAATCCACCTTGTTTCTTGATTATTGCAGCATTATTTACAGACCTCGATAGCTCAGGCTAGCCCAATCTTGTCAGAACGCAGAAGCTAAGCAAGGTTGACCCTGGTTAGTACTTGAATGGGAGACCACCCAGGAAGTCAAGAGTTGTTATAAGAACATCAGAGGAGCCCTGCTGGATCAGACCAATAGTCCATCTAGTCCAGCATCCGGTCACACACAGTGGCCAACCAGTTCCTCTGGACATCCAATACCAGTGCATAGAGGCCGAGGCCTTCCCCTGATGATGCCTCCTGGCTCTGAGATTCAAAGGTTTAGTGCCCCTGAATGTGGAGGCTTTCCTCAGTCACCATGGCTAGTAGCCGTCAATAGACTTATTCTCTATGAATCTATCTAATCTTCTTTTAAAGTGGTTTATTGCTGTGCCCTTCCCTACATCCCGGCAGCAAATTCCACATTTTAATCACTCTGTATGTAAAGAAATATTTCCTTTTTTCCATCCTGAATCTATTGACCGTCAGCGTCACTGGATGCCTTATAAGTAGATCTATATTTAACCTTCCTAACCTGCTGCTATCACCACATCTAGTGCTAACAAACATGGTGCACCATAATGACTAATTGTCCATCCTGAACCTACTACTTCATTGGATGCCCTTGAATTCCCATGCATAATTTTATAAATCTCTATCGTGTCCCCCCTTAGTTCTCTCTTTTTTAAAACTGAAAAGTCCCAGACTCATCAGCCTTTCCTCATAGGGAAAGTGCTCCAATCCCCTAATAATCTTGGTTGCCCTCTTCTGTACTTTTGCCTTTTTGAGATATGACGATCAGAACTGTGCACAGTATTCCAAGTGAGGCCACACCATAGATCTGCACAGGGGCATTACAATACTGGCCACTTTGTTCTCGCTCCCTTTCCTAATAATCCCTAACACGGAGTTTGCCCTTTTCACTGCCTCAGCACCCTGGGTTGACACGTTCATTGAGCTATTCACTGTGCGCCCAAGATCTTTTCCCCTCTCAGTCTCAGCAAGTTCAGACCCCATTAGCTTATACTTGAAGTTGGGATTTTTTGTCCCACTGTGCATCGCCTTATACCAGGGCTTTTGTTGTAGACAAAGGCCAGCAGGAACTCATTAGCATAATAGGCTACATCCAACAGCAGAGAATCATTAGCATATTAGGCCACACTCCCAACAGTGCAGCTCATTGGCATATTAGGCCACACCCCCATGCCTTCCCTTGGCTTGCCTGAGTGCCCCGCGGCTGTGGGGAGCCCCAGCAAGCTGGCCCTTGGAGGGGAGGCACGGGGAGGCATTTAAATGCCTCCCCAATCCTTCCAGGCCCCACCCCACCTCAGAGTTGCTGTGGGGGTCACTCTCCAGGCCTTCCCTCTGTAGCCACACATGAGCAGAGGTTTGGGTTGTAGGTGTGGGCGTGGCCAACTCGGAAGCCAGCCGGAACAACGTCCCCGTGTGTTCCTGCCCCAAAATAGCCGGGCCTTACACGTACCAACACTGAGCTTCATTTGCCACATTGTTGCCCACTCATCCAGTTTGGGGAGCTCTTCAGTCAGCCTTGATTTTCACCATCCTGAATAATTTATGTGTCATTTGCAAACTTGGCCACTACACTACTCACCCCTGGTTCCAGATCATTTATCAGTTATGTGAAGGAAGGCAATGGAAAACCACTTCTCAACGTCTGTTGCCTCGGAAATCCAACAAGGTGGCCATAAGTCAGCTGCAACTTGATGGGGGGAAAATAATAATAGAAAATTGATGGTGATCTCTGGAATGTCTTGCCGTTTTGAAGGTAGATCTTCTTCCAAACAGAGATGTGAGACCTTGTTAAATATAACAATATACATTTTGAAAACCTATAACACTGAATGAATCATTCCAATACAATCTCTCCCTTATTATAATTGAATAGCAACGATCTATATCGCAACGTTCTAAATTTGGCTCACTCCAGGACATAGGGTTGCCAACTCCAGGTTGGAAACTTCCAGGATATTTTAGGGATGAAGCCTGCTGAGGGTGGGGTCTGAGGAGGAGGAGGAAGAGGGGGACCTCAGACAGATACAATGCCATACTGCCCACACTCCAGACAAGCTGTTGCCAGTCTCCAGGTGACAGCTGGAGAGATCTTAAAGCTTTGGTGCTACTTCAAAGTTCCCCAGGAGCCCAAAACAGAGTAGTGTTTTGGAAAATCTTGAGGAATTGTTTGGTGCATTTACGATGGGGCTCCTGGGGAACTATTGTTGCCAATCTTGGCCCAGCAGCCATCAAACCATTCTCTTCAACCCCCTGCTGTGCAGCTGACTTTCCCCTAGGGTTGCCAATCTCCAAGACTGCCCTGGAGATCTCCCACTGTTACAATTGATCTCCAGATGACAGAGATCAGTTCCCCTGGAGAAAATGGCTGCTTTGGAGGGTAGACCCTATGACATTATACCTGCTGAGTCCTTCCGCCCCCCCACCCAATGCTACCCTCTACAGAATCCACCCCCCAAACCTCCAGGTATTTCCCTCCTTAGAGCTGGCAACCCTACATTCCCCTCAGTGCCTGTTGGTAGGCAACTAAGCTTGGTCCTGTCACCTACTTTGGCCTTTGGGAGAAAACACATTGGGGCCAATCCTGATAGGGTTGCCAACTCCAGATGGGAAATTCCTGGAGACTTGAGGGATGGAGCCTGAAGAGGGTGAGGTTTGAGGAGGGGTGGGACCTCAGACAGGTACACTGCCATAGACTCCACCCTCCAAACCAGTCAGTCCCACATAGGGAACCATTGTTGCCAAACTCCAGGTGAGGGCTGGAGAGCACTCAGAATTACAACTGCTCTGCAGAAGGGAGGGCAGAAGTCAGCTGAAGTCAAAGGGGCAGATAATGGTAGGTTGATGGCTAGCTGGGAAGGAGATGGGGTTGCCAACTACATGCTGACAAATTCCTGGGGATTTGAGGGGTGGAGCCTGGAGAGGGTGGGGTTTGCAGAGGGGTGGGACCTCAGACAGGTAGAATGCCATAGACCCCCCCCTCCAAACCAGCCATTTTGTCCTGGGTAACAATTGCTGCCAATCTCCAGGTGAGGGCTACAGATCACTCACAATTACAACTGCTCTTCAGGTAGCAGAGATCAGTTCCTCTGGAGAAAACAGTGGACTCTGTCATTATACCCTGCTGAGGTCACCACAGCAAATTGACACTGTTTGCCCAAAGCCAGAGCACTGCCCCAGAGCCTCTTTCTAGATCTCGTTGTATTGCTTTCACAACGGGCTTTACTGCTAGTTGATAATAAAATAGTATGAAACCTTACAAATACTGTCTCTCAGTAATTCATTTCCTCTGATGACGTTTCAAAAATATCAATGAAGATTTTCTATGAAATGCAACAAACACTATTACAATGCACATATCTTTTCACAACTCAGTAATTTTTATACAATACTACATAAACAACTTATCTAAAAAACTTATGTACTTGTTTATGTAGTATTGTATAGAAATTACTGAGTTGTGAAAAGATATGTGTATTGTAATAGTGTTTGTTGCATTTCATAGAAAATCTTCATTGATATTTTTGAAACATCCTCAGAGGAAATGAATTACTGAGAGACAGTATTTGTAAGGTTTCATACTATTTTATTATCAATTGTATTGGAATGATTCATTCAGTGTTAAAAGGTTTTCAAAATGTATATTGTTATATTTAACAAGGTCTCACATCTCTGTTCGGAAGAAGATCTACCTTCGAAACGGCAAGACATTCCGGAGATCACCGTCAATTTTCTATTATTATGTATATTATTACTGTTCACTTTTTGTATAATTTATTCTTTAAATAAATTTATTAAGCGTCACTTTTTCACAGTTCTTTTTGGTTTTCGTATCGGCTCACAGATAGGGCATATATTAAAAACAAGATAAAACAATCAATCAATTACCACAATACAAAGTGCTTAAGATGTTTCAGAAAAGACTTCAATAACAAGATGGCTTCCTGGGGATAGCAGTCCCAATTCAGTGGTATCAGATCTACACAGCACTGTAATACATTTAACACAGGGCCATCTCACCCCCCACTGTTACCCAACTCAGTTGGTGGTGGTGGTGGAGGTAGTGGTGGAAGTAGTGGCGGCTCCTACTCGAAAGCCTGGCGGAAGAGCTCCCTTGCAGGCCCTGCGGAGCTGGGCAAGGTCCCGCAGGTTCCGGATCTCCTCTGGGAGCTCATTCCACCAGGTAGGAGCCGCCACCGAAAAAGCCCTTGCCCTGGTAGCAGCATACCTGGCATCTTTGGGGCCTGGAATCACCAGCGGATGTTGCATCCCCGACCGTAGTGCCCTTGGGGGAACATATGGGGAAAGGTATGTCGGACCCTGGCCATATAGGGCTTTACTTGTTTGGGTCACCTTTGGGGGGGATAACCACGTGTGTCCAATGAAATGTCAGTGGAATTCACCACCAGCTGAATGGTGTTCTGTTAACGCAAGGATCACTGAGCAAGTGGTAGCACTGTGCCTGGCATAGTCATGAACATTTCCCGTATCCTGCTTTGAGGCACTGTCCTTTAACTGCATTATTAAATTAAAGAAATCAGACCAACATTCTAATGCTAGCTGTTTACCTTGTGCAAAAATAGGGTTACAATAGGGTTGTGGGTTTTTTAGCACAACAGTGCACCACATAGCTAAAACTCCCTCAGCCCCACCTACCTCACAGCCGGTGTCTGTTATGGACAGAGGAAGCTACAGAGATTGTAAGCCACTCTGAGAACCTTTCAGGTAGTGAAGAATGGGGTATAAAAACCAGCTCTTCTTCTGAAAAAATTCCTCTAACGTAATGGCTATTACGCTTGCAGAAGTGGGCTGCCAGATATCTGTCAATGTGTCTTTTCCATCCAAGCTCCTGCCTGCCTTGTCACTGCCCACCCTTGGTGGAACATGGCCTAAGACACAACTGTGCTAGTAACTCCAGGCCTGCCTACATACTTACCTGTCATCTCTCAAACAGCCAAAGTGGAGCAGGTGAAGTTTGATGCCACCACTTTGCACGCCAAGCCTGAGACGGCTGCCCAGCTCAGGATGGTGGATGACGGCTCTGGAGAGGTGCAGGTAAGGAGCAAATCCCTGGCTAAACCCTCCCCTGTTGTAAATCTCTGAACTGGATTTGAGACTGGTTGGATGACTTGCGAGACACTAGGGTCAGAAAGATTGAAGGTCAAAGAAGGGGACGGCAAAGGATGAGATGGTTAGACAGTGTTACCGAGGCAATGGACATGAAATTAAGCAAACTCCAGAGCACGACGGAAGACAGCCTACCAAGAGTCGGACTCGACTGTGCGACTGAACAACAAAAAGGGTCAGAAAGCAGATAGAGGTCAGAGATCTCTTAGTCTTGGCTTTGCAAGCCTATGAGAATGCAAAATGGCTTTATAAAAGGGGAGTGGGGTAGAAGTGAGGGATGTGGGATGGGATGGTATATCAGATGTTGGAAGCTAAACAGGGCTGCTGCTAGGAAGGGAGACCACCGAGGAAGACTCTGCAGAGGCACACCATCTCTGCTTCTCCCATGCCTTTAAAGCCCTTGCTGGGGTTGCTGTAAATTGGTTGCAACTTGCTGGGTGGAAGGAGCGGCGGTAAGTCTGGTGCAACCAGCCTTGTCCTTTTAGACTGCCTAGTTTGACCAAAGAATGGAGCGTGTCCTTGGACAGGGCTGTCACTACCTGCTTGGAATGTCTAGAGCTCTTCCTACAATGCTCACCTTGGCAGGTCTGGCGAATTGAGAACTTGGAGCTGGTGCCGGTGGAGAGTCGCTGGCTTGGGCATTTCTACAGTGGTGACTGCTACCTCATCCTCTACAAGTACCAGATTTACAATAAGATCCACTACATCATCTATATTTGGCAGGTGAGCATTGGGACCAGGCAAAGGAAAGCAAGTGCCAAACTAAACAAGCCAGCAGGGATCCACATTTTAAAAGCAGCTGTGGGGAATGAGGCTGCGTTGGGTCTACAACACTGGGAGAAGGGGGGGGGAGTTAACTTTCTCAATATACCATTTTATTGATTAAACACCTCCCTTCAAAATTACTATTACCCTATGAGTGAAAATAGGAGCTGCGGTGGCTCAAGTGGTTAAGACGCTGAACTGCAGGCTGTGGAAGGTCTGTAGTTCAGCAGTTCGAGACCCGGGTGCCGCATGATGGAGTGAGCTCCCGTCTCTGGTTCCAGCTCCTGCCAACCTAGCATTTCGAAAGCAAGAAATTGCAAGTAGATAAATAGGTACCACTCCGGTGGGAAGGTAACAGCGTTCCGTGCGCCTTGGTGTTTAGTCATGTCGGCCACATGACCACGGAAATGTCTTCGGACAGCGCTGGCTCTTCGGCTTTGAAACGGAGATGAGCACCGCAACCCTAGAGTCGGATTCGACTGGCTTTTGAGCAAGGGAACCTTTACCTTTATGAGTGAAAATATGTAGATACCATCTGGGTACTGGTACAGGTAGGTAGAGAGATGAGATGGGCCCCAAATTCAGCACTTTTGTGGTCCCATTATGTCTTCTGTCTTCATATACATGAAAATGTGTGCAAAGTCCTTCTTGCAAGACAGTAAATTGTTAAATGAGGAAGGACTGGCAAATTTTACTGTAATGGGAGATTTCAGTGCAGCTAGAAAGCATTTAGGGTGTTTTCACACAAACTATAGCAACATTATCAATACAGGGCAAACAAGTGTCCTGTTCCTCCTTTGTTTTGTTGAGACAGAGATTTCTATTATTGGCAGGCATCCTAGTGCATGCGGACATGCGCACACACATTGATTTTTTTCAAAAAAGAAAAGAACCAGCAACTTGGCTAAAGATACAAGTACTCATATGTGCTCTGAAATACAAATAGTGGATGGGATTGGTTGGCACTCTGCCCTAGATGGCACCCCAGTCTGGGAGAGATAAAGAAATATAAAAGGCCAAAATCTTGATGACACAAACTGCTATGTCAGTTTCTTCATCCCCAGTAATAGAAACTGCTTGTAAGTTCTATGCAGTCATGAGGGCTAGAAACCTAACCTTATTTATTTTTTAAAACTCAGAAGATGACATTCTCAGGATCTTGAAGATTAACACTAGATTGCAGGAACCTGAATTCCATAAGATACAGCAGAGTCATAATTGCATAGCTTGTTAAAAAAAAAAAGAATCGAGTCATCTGTATGATGTTGGGGTAAGTACATCCCTTCCTTCCAAATCAGCCTGCTGTTTGCTGTTTTCCAGGGCCGCCACGCCAGCCAGGATGAGATCACTGCATCTGCTTACCAGGCTGTTATTTTGGACCAAGAGTATAATAATGAGCCTGTGCAGGTGCGAGTGACCATGGGCAAGGAGCCTGCCCACCTCATGGCCATTTTCAAGGGGCACATGGTGGTATACATGGTGAGTAGGACCTAGCTTATTAAGGTTGCCAATCTCCCATACACTAAGACATATCTGGATCTGGACCACATCAGGAAATTCTTAAACTGTATAAGCAAGAATTGTATGACTGACTGTATTGTTTCTTTCATAATGGGATAGGGTGTTTTTATAGTCAGTTATCACTTTTTTTGCTGTCTGATGGTGAGGGTGTGACTCTCTTCTTGGATAATGGGTGGAGAGAAGACATTTGTTCCTTCCATGCTCGGAGAAGAAGCAGCTAGAGGTTTAAATTCCAGACACACAGATGTCATTCCTATCAGAGAAATACAAAACAGGCAACCTAGAGAAGTTATAGAATCTTGTCCAGGCGCTTGAACAATCTGGGACTTCAGACAGTCCCAACGGCAGGAAGTTATACTCTGTGACCTGTTGGGCCCAGCTCTGTATTACTTTAATGGAATATTGGAGAAGATGTAGGCTTTACAAACATTTAAAACTTCACTCTTCAGCGGAATAGTGTGGGTAGGCTGGATGAACTTGTTTTCATGCAGTCCTCTTCCATAGCCTTCGAAGTTTGTTTGGGTTGAAGACCAAACATCACTTGCCTTGTAGTACAGTGACATTGGAAGTCTACTAGCTGTGCCTTCTTAAAAAGTCACAGTTGTGAGTTTGGATTGGGTCGCTACCAAGGTTATGTACCCTTCCTCAAGTAATCACAAATTCTGCAAATGTGCGTATGCCTGCATAATTTGTCCTAGAAAGTAGCTAGGGCCCCCAGAAGTCAGAACCAGTGCTGAAACCGTTAAATTTTCTGAATTTCCCCATCTTTGGCCAGGGTGGTACCTCACGAGCTGGCAACACAGATCCAGTGCCTTCCACCCGCCTTTTCCAAGTTCATGGATCCAATGAGTACAACACCAAGGCCTTTGAAGTGCCTCCCCGTGCCACCTCCCTCAACTCTAATGACGTCTTTATTCTCAAATCTCAGACTTGCAGCTACCTCTGGTATGGGAAGGTAGGTATCCTCTCCTGACACGGTGTACTACATGTGGTACAGTGGTTAGAGTGTTAGACCAGAACCTGGGAGACACAGGTTCAAATTTCTCGTTTCCCACAGAAGCTTGCTAGATAACCTCAGACCACTCTATTACAGAGCTGTTGTGAGTATACAAATGGAGCAAAGGAAAAATATTAGCCGCTTGGGGTCCCCACTGCATATAAAGGCAGGGTACAAATGATGGAAATAAATACATTTGCAGTCTCAGGAAACGAGATGCCCAGCCCGGCTTTGATAGAAAGGGGGGGGAGGATTTAGCCAATCAAAAGAGTGAGAACTTACCGGTCACATGCAGGGGTCGTTTCCTGCAGGACCAGACAGGAGCGGAGCTCCGGCAGTAAAGAGCCCAGGGGGCAGGCACATGCAACAAGCCCCACCCCCTGCTCCCAGCAGCCCCAGGCCATGAGGAGCAAGAAGCCTCTTTCTTTCCCTCATTTCCTTCTCTCCCTCCTCCTTTCCTATTTTTCTCTCCTTCCTTCCTGCACAGATCAGTGCACCCCCCCCCCCAGCTAACAATCCAAAACAGTCCAGGGGCAACTTTAAGACCAAGTTTTATTCAGGTACAAGCTCTCCCTCCTCTGCTAGGGCAGATGTGCACGTCCCCCCCACATAGCTAGCAATCCAAAACAGTCCATTGGAGCCTGAGCAGTGGGTGTTGCCTTCTGACACACTTCCGGTGATGTCAGGGGGTGTGGCATATGCAAATAATTTATGCTAATGAGCTCCTGCACCTCTCTTTCTACTAAATGACCCTGGTCACATGTCCATGCTTGGGGTAAGTATGACTTAGTGGACAGGCAAGACTTTTGAGCTGATACAGGTTAGTATGCACAGTCTTCTTTCCGTAACACGCTCCCTTTGGTTCATTCTCATAGGGCTGCAGTGGGGATGAAAGGGAGATGGCCAAGAGTGTAGCGGACCTCCTCTCCAGGACAGAAAAAGTGGTGGTAGCTGAAGGCCAGGAGCCGGCTGAATTTTGGCTTGCCCTGGGTGGAAAGATGCAGTATGCCAACAACAAAAGGTAACATCTTCACAGGACTCTCGAGAGAAGGGGCTCCAACTCCTTGCGTGAGGAGTAATACTAAGTGCACCCCCTGGCAAACTGAAAGGCCATATTCCTTTTAGATCCTTTCCCTGAACATGCTAGTCACTCCCCAAAGATGAGACTACCTAGGCAGAATGTCCTAGTTCTATGGGAGCCTCTGAGCACAGTTAGAGAAGACTTCACCACGCCAAAGTCTGGCATGAATTAGGACAGACACCAAAATTCATCTCGTCACAGAGGGGCATCTGCTGGCTTCCTAAGGCTTCAGCTGCAGATTAGATACCCACAAGTCCGGTTTTTCCACTGCAGTGACACTTAAAGGGCAATCTGAAACAGTATCTCCACAAGAAAGGAGGGGGTGGCAGAGGAGGTAAGCACACCCATCCTGGACAGCCACATTACGGTGTCCCAAGTTACACATTTTGATCGTGCTTTGGAGCACACAAGGCCAAAAAGGGTTCTGACATACCTTCATATGTAACATGAAGGTGAGCCTGCTCTAGCACCTGGCCCACCCCCTACCTTTCCATGCAGGTTACAGGAAGAAACCCTCTCCATCATGCCTCGACTCTTTGAATGTTCCAATAAGACAGGCACTTTCCTTGCTACGGAAATTCCAAATTTTACTCAAGATGACTTAGAAGAAGATGACGTCTTCTTGCTGGATGTCTGGGATCAGGTGGGTCTGAGTGGTGTGGCGGATGCATCAGTTGAGAGAAAGCATTTGCTCCTCTCTGCTATATATTTGCACATAAAATGTTCCTCCTCCCGTGCAACTAATGTCTCCCAGTTTCCAGGAAGATAGGTGTTTAAATACTCATACAAAGACAGTAAGTTGTCCTCAAATGTGTCTGCTTGCTAAATGAGTTGAATCTTTCAAGGAGCCAGCAGCCTGTGTGTTGTTAATTCCAGCAGTGTAGCGGCACAAACATGTAGCAGCAAAGAAACAGCGGCAATCTGTAGACACAAAATGTACTCCAGCATAAACCTTCAAAAGGCGGAGCTCACTTCATCAGATGCATGAAGTGCTCATCCATTAAGCAGAAGTTTTTATAGTAAAACTGCACACAACATGCCAGTTCAAGACAGTAGGCAATCAAAAAAGCAATCGTTGATAGGCGGGCTAAGTGAGATATAACATCAAATAGACCTAGTACATGGTGACTCAAGTTATGCAGTGAACTCCGATGTTGTCACTCCTTTAGAAGACCTGATAATTGATGGCAAAAGAGAAATACTGGCGGGGAGTAACAGTACCAAAGCACAGGGAGCAGGCTTCATCAGGATGGGTGAAAAGCACCAGGCTGCAGTAAACCCCTTTGAGCTTCCATGACAGGAAAAAAGTATAAATTGAAGAAATATTGCACTTGCTAAGATAGAGAAATTGATTTTGAATACACCCTGCCACTCCCAACAGAGTCTGTCTTCCATTAACTTGAACTGCTTCACCCATAGGTCTTCTTCTGGATTGGCAAAGAGGCAAATGAAGCGGAGAAGAAAGCAGCAGCTATCACTGCTCAAGAGTATCTGCATAGCCACCCAAGTGGCCGTGACCTCGATACCCCTATAGTCATTGTGAAGCAAGGCTGTGAACCTCCAACATTTACAGGCTGGTTCCTGGCATGGGACCCCCTCAAATGGACTGTGAGTGACATGGCAAAGCTCCCTTTCTTGTGCCCAACAAAAGGCAGCTATGGACATGCTGCACCAAGTTAACTCTTCTGCAGCTACTGTCCAAATATTAGGCTGCTGAGAAACATGTAGAGAGAGCGGCTTTCACAACCCTTCCCCCTTTCCTGCTAGTTGACCTTTTTTTTGCAATTTATACATAACTACAGCTGGTTTCCCCACTATGATTTGCCCATGAGCAGATAAGACTCTGGCATGATAAGCAGTGGAGCTTGTTTTGGAAGCTCTTTGCCCCCAAAGCCTGGAAACTCCTTTTGGGGTTGTGTAGAGTTTGTGTCCTTAAATCTTCAGTACCTGCAAACAAGTTCACTGTAGTACACCAGTTCTTTCATTTGTCTTCCCACAGGGTATGAAAACCTACGAGGAACTGAAAGCTGAACTTGGAGATGACAGCAGTCTAAATGAGCTCACTTCCGTAAGTGTTGCAGAAGCAAGCGGACACCAGCTCTCCTGCCAGCACTGATTGCTGAACTGTGTTTCACCGTGGTTAGAGCCATTATTAGGGCAGGGCCATCTTTGTAGTGATTTCCATATAACTTCAGAAGTTAGTAGTAGTACAGCATGGACTCTTCCCTTAAAGACAAATGCAACCCCTTGGCCATCAATTGTCTGCTTGTAGTAAACAGATGAAACTGCCTTACATCCAGTCAAGACCAATGTTTCCTCTAAGCTGTGGAGTCTAGTGAGCAAAAATTCTACTTTGTGAGCCACTGGCATTAAAGTTGTGAGCGAGCAGTTTGGCTGCTGATTTCCATATAACTTCAGAAGTTAGTAGTAGTACAGCATGGACTCTTCCCTTAAAGACAAATGCAACCCCTTGGCTATCAATTGTCTGCTTGTAGTAAACAGATGAAACTGCCTTACATCCAGTCAAGACCAATGTTTCCTCTAAGCTGTGGAGTCTTGTGAGCAAAAATTCTACTTTGTGAGCCACTGGCATTAAAGTTGTGAGCGAGCAGTTTGGCTGCTGCATAAATCAGTTTGCTCTGGAGCCCTCCTTCCTGAGCTAAGACAAAAATGTGTGAGCCGGTGGCTAAAAAACTGTGAGCTAGCTCACACTAACTCAGCTTAGAGGGAATACTGGTCAAGACTACTGGGAGATCTGACAGAGGACGGCTTACTCCGACTGGCAGGAGCTCTTCAGGATGTCAGGCAGAGTACATCTCTTACCCAATACCTGATACAGACATAAGATCCTTTCAAGCAGGGATGCTGGGGACAGATGTGTCTTTCTGCCTGCAAAGCATACGCTTTGTTGTGGGGGGGTAACACAGCCCCCCTCCCTTGATATTATTCTGTTCACCAATGACAATGATATTTAGGAAGGAGTAGAACACCCAGCAGCAGCCTTTTCACCTCTCACATCAACAATATTAGCCTCTATCCTGTGGCCTGCTCCCCCACCCCTTCCTGCAAAGTCAACAGGATCCTTTCAAGCAGGGATGCTGGGGATAGATGATGTGTCTTTCTGCCTGCAAAGCATATGCTTTGTTGTGGGGGATAACACAGCCCCCCTCCCTTGATATTATTCTGTTCACCAATGACAATGATATTTAGGAAGGAGTAGAACACCCAGCAGCAGCCTTTTCACCTCTCACATCAACAATATTAGCCTCTATCCTGTGGCCTGCTCCCCCACCCCTTCCTGCAAAGTCAACAGATCACAGCCAGCAGCCTCTAAGAAGACAGTGTTAGTCTTTCTAGAGCCATTGTTCATGACCGCAGTAAAAAAATCTGCTCTGGGAATCCTGTCTTCAATGTTTATACATGACACCATCTTAGATGCCCTTTCGGAGGCCCCTTATTTCAAGAGACAGCATGCCTTAGACAAATTTTGTTATTCCCGTTCACCTCCAGAGGTAGGCTCTACATCCAGATCACAATTGGCAAGGAAAATTTGATTCTTAGAAGCCTTCAAGCCACTTTCTTCTTGAAGAAAAACCAGGGCATTATAGACAGTCCAACTCTTAACATTGTGCCCTACTTCTTGTTCATGGGGCCTCAGCTAAGGCTCCTTAGACATCCCTTCCTGCTACCCTGTAGCCTCCCCATCTTTGCCCTGTTCTTGTCTTCCCGTGTGCATGCAGCCCCACAAATCTAGCTCCTTCAACGGGGCAGTTGCTAATAAAACGCAAGCAAGGTTGTTTCCAGAATGATCACTGCAAGCATCTTGTCATGGCCGGTACTCCTGCAGGGGTCTACAAAACTGGGGCAGCTGGATTTCTGGCAGGTATTTTCAGAACCTTTGCTATAAGCAACAGAGGAGTCGAGGCCTAACAGAAAAGGAGTGATTAAATAAGTAGCATTTAAAGCCAGTCTAGGTGTACGAAGTGTGATGCAGTTGCAGCTCCGTTAATGGTACTGTTACAGACTAAGTTTCAAAGAAATTCACAAAATATGCAAGCCAGGCACTTTAAATTCATTTAGAATCCTTCACCTCTGGGGCCAAAGTCACTTGCCTACACTTCCAGAATGTGGTTACTGAGAACAGCTCAGTGTGCACAATCTCATTAAATCAAATTAAAGAGATAGGAACATATATATATATATCCCAGCTTGAAGAGCCCTTTTCTTTTTCAGGAAATCGTTGAGGCAAAAGAGATTTTCACTGCCAACACTACTTTTGCCAAGCTGTCAATTACTATGTACACACCAGAGCAGTTGGTGAACAAGCCTGCAGAAGAGCTACCCAAGGATGTGAATCCCAGCAGGAAGGAGGTAAGATATCAGAGGAATGTGTTCTGAATTCTCTTGTGGGTTGGAACCTCCCATGTTTCCACAGCAGTGTGTGAGGTAGCTGCTGGATCATTGTATTAGGATGTGGAAAACTCAGCCTGAAACCAATACCAGGCTGGCTACTATCAGGACCAGGGCCTTCTCAGTGGCGGCTCCATACTGGTGGAATGAGCTCCCAGAAGAGGCCAAGGCCCTGCGGGATCTTCTACAGTTCCGCAGGGCCTGCAAGACGGAGCTCTTCCACCAGGCATTTAACTAAGGAGCCACCGCCACTATTACCACCAAGAATCCTAATTATAGAGCCCTGGGAGAACTCTGAGAAATTGCTCATTAGGATTCTTACTTCACTTCATCTTGCCCACGGATTGGCCTCTGCTCCCAAGAATACAGGTATTGCTCACAGCAAATCTGGGCAATGAGGAATCCTCACTGCAGCATGATCAGTTTTACCACTGTAGCTCCTCCTCTTACTCATCCTTGCTTTCTCCCTTTCTATAGGATTACTTGTCAGAAGAAGATTTCATTGCTGTCTTTGGAGTATCTCGACAGGACTATGCTACACTGCCCCAGTGGAAACAACAGGCTCTTAAGAAAGAAAAAGGACTCTTCTAAACGTTAAGCCCCTGCTGCTGTTATCTGCAGGGGGGTGCCTGTTTTTAAAAGATTAGGACGTCTTAAAGCTTGATAACAGGTGTTATCACAAAACAAATTTTTCAGGGACAAAATGCAAGATAATTTAAATTACAACTGCAAGTAATGTGGCCTGGGCTGAATCAGGAACAGACGTTTGTTCCTTAAGTTAGCTTTTAAAACATGGACATAAATACATCTCTGTCTTTCAGTCATAAATTAAAAAAATGAAAATGTATAAGTAGTCTAATTCAAGGTTTATGCTTTTTAAAGAAAAAAATTATATGTCCTAGAAGGCATAAAGTGTTTCTAAGACCCATGGGAAGAAAAAAAACCCCACTTAGTGCAGACTACTGTAGAAAACAAGCAATACAAAACCTGTGCTATGATCACACTTGCATCTTCCTAGAAAGAGGAATCAGAACATCAATGTTAATAAACAGTGTTTAATTTCTCTGAAATCTATCTACAAGTCATTTAAAGAAAAAAGGCAGAATTGTAAAGAATACATAAGAACACGTCTGCTATAACACAGAAAAGTGCTGCTCCACATTTAGTGTCAAGAGACACAAGGTGATTAACATAAATACCATGGCATCCTCTTCCAACACACATGCCCAGAAACATTTCAACTCATTCACACCCCTCCCCCCCATTTTTACAAATAACTCACTCAGGAAACAAAAGAATGCAGGAGGCTGACTTTGGAAGCTGACCCTCCCCCACCCAATTTTCATCCTTAGGCAGTTCATCCCACATGCCTCAGTGGTTTAAAAGCATGCCTATTATTTTCCAGAAAACTCTCATCCCTCCAAATCTTATCCCAGAACTCCTGTTACTGGCATCAGACAAGCCTCCATGAATTTGGAGTGCAATATTAATTTATTTAATGCTAGATAACTACCGTGTCCTTGCCTTGGTTGCCATGCTAACAGCTTTTTATTAACCCATCTAGGATCTTAAAGATTCTGCAACACATAAAACAATTACTACAGTGTTGTCCCTAAGCGTTATGCCTTCATCCTATGGGATGCTCAGATTCAGGTTCCAGTTGGAGAAGGAAAATTTAATGCACAGACTGAACTTTGAGTGGAACAACAATGCCCAGTGCTATATCACTGCATGTCTAGAAGCGCCATAAGGGATTATAGGCTCATGGCTTGTCATACGAAGCAGGTGCTTGGTGATTCCCAAGGTTTTCTTTATCAAACTGAGCCATCTTCATGTATGTACAGAATCTGGTGAACAATGATGATGGAGAATTTAGTTACTTAGTGCAAACACATATATGGCTATTTCTCACAAAGTAAATACAGCACAGTAAGACCAATGAAGAAAGTCACAAAATATGATGGCTCAAACTAGATGTACCACTGGGGAGACTGATACTTAGTTATGTTCTTTTGAAATTACAAATAGTACCCTGGAGAAGATGTACAAGGATGTTTCAATAGCACACTGCTCTAAAAGAAAACCCTGTTCTCTTCAGTAGACAACAGCATCCTAAGTATCACCAGCTACCAGGGCTCCCTGAGGCAGTCAACATTTCTGTAAATTGCTCAAAAGGATCTGTAATAAGAGGTGTTAAAAACCACATGCCTTAATATTTGGTTTCAGATGCAGCTGAATGGCTATACAAAAGCAGCTTAAATTCTTGCAGGAGTTTCAGCATGCTAAACCATTGCATGAGGTAAGCATGGTAAAGAGATGTCCTCCTCTGGTGAACCATATCCCATGGACTTTGAATTCAGACCATGAAATACAGAGCACTGTATAAACTTAAATCCTCATATCTCTGAAGAAAACACTAATTCCTTCTATTGCCATCACATTTCACCTTACAGAATTTTATTTTGTTGAGAACAGTGATTTCAGTGCAATACTCAATGTTGCTTGTTATAAAGGCTTTTCAGATGCAATTTCTTGCTAGGCAAGAGCCACGCTTCCATTAGAAGAAGCATTAGTTGTTCTTCCATACAACTCTCAAAGAGACAAACAGCTGTACTACACATCTGAAATGCAGGTTTAGTCTATCAAGACATCACTCTAGGATGTTTTGCCTTTAAATATACTAGCTATTTTGTCCTCACCATTGATCAAATATGGTGCAGTTACTTTAATATAACTGTTTAATTACAGCATTTATATACCTAGAAAGAAAAGCAGCTCTATATCAGGATCATGAGCATCATTTTGAAATTTTCTTTTTCACTGGAAGAAAATCCCTTTGCTAAAAATGAAAAGTAACTGACTACCAACAGTAAAAATATATAATGGCAGAATAAATTAGTACAATATACTACTGGGAGTGTGACTGTGGAGACTTTGCCTTGCTTAACAGGTCAACTAATTAAGGCAACCTTAGCATAGCAGGGACCATGTAGGCTTACTTAACAGAGCTGGCCATTCTGTAAGCAGGAAAACCCTTTCCCAGCAGGTAAAGCCTGTTGTCTAGTAGCTCCTATGGGTCTCTGCCTTCAAATCCCAGATTTTATCTTTTAGAAAGTCTTTGTCATAGAATATACATATCCCCCCAAATAAGTGAAAAAAATCTCCAAATTCTCAACACCAGTTAACATTTTCAAAGGAAAACCCTGAGTTAGAAGCAAACCTACATTATTAGCAATTTCATTGCAAATAAAATAAAATAAAATAAAATGAAAGGGCCATGCCTTCCAGCACTAAAATGAGAAACTGGCATAATTTGATCCTAGGTAGATTGTTCTTCTTTCCCCTTTGTTCAAACCAGTTAAAAATGACCATCACATTATCAAAATACATTTTGGATAACAAAACTTTAACATTTCTTCTCTGAAATGTCTATCCAGGACCACTGGGTCATGAGACTGCTAAAGAAAGAACAAAATGTCTTATAGAATATATAACAGTTTGAGAATGCTAGATTTCCACCCAACTGGTTTAACTGTATTTATCACACAAATAAAATAAAGCCAGGTATATTTTAATGTTTCCCCTATCAACATTTGAGTCTTGTTCCAACACACCACTCTTGCAAAAGAAACCCTCCACACCTAGAGCACGTGCAATTATTTAGGGGTCAAGGCTGCATAAACACAGGGAATGCGGAACTGCTGTTCATATTCCATTTGCTGATTAGCACCAGCTGTACACAGCTCGAAAAGGACCTCAAAAGGTTACAGCTAGGGGTGTGCGCTCGGTACATATCAAGCCGAATAAATACCTGAAAAATACTCTATCGGTATTTTTGGGTATTTATTCAGCTGAATACAAGTTAGATAATCTGATTCAGCTACCAAAATAGCCATGCCTGAATAAAACCCATATTATTCAGCTTTTATTCGGGCACGGATAGAAGGCATTTAAAGAAAGTCTCCTTAAATGCCTTCTCTGAACTCGGTGAGTGAAATTCTCCATTATATCCTATGGGGACGATCCCCATAATGTATAATGAATACATTCAGGTTTCCCGAATAGTTACTCGAATACCAATACAATACCGATACTGGTATTCCAGAATATTCAGGAATACCAATATTTTCCGGGTACAATAGACCCGAATCGGGGAAAAACTTTTTTTGCACACCCATAGCTACAGTGTGTGCTTCCCATTATTAGCTGCCTCTGTCTCAGCCCAACCAGAACAGTCTTCAATAAAATACAGCTTTTATATATATATATCTACACAAACTCAGAGAAATAAAGTTGTCCTGCAAATGGCAGTACTTAGAAAAGAATACAGTCATAAAGAATAAAAACTTTTCAAGTTAAAATATATATATATATATCATTTTTAAATAAAGATGATAATGATCTGGGTAAAAATGACATATGCAACATGTTCCTGAGCACCAACTGTTTGCTTTCTGGATCTGTATGATGCTGTATTTACAAATCCCTGGGTGTCAACGTTCATCAGTTTTGGTAGTGCCTGGTCACCTCGTCAACAAAGGCAGATGGACGCAGGAAGTCAACCATCTCAGCTTTCCAATTAATGCATTCCAGATTGCAGGCTATTTCTGGTTTTGCTCTTTTGTGGAAAGGAGGGAGAAATCCACACTATGTGGGAATCTTTCCCTGGTGGTAGAAGAACATATGAATCTGCAGTCTCTTCTCACATTAATCCTTGATGGGTTTTTGAAGAAGTTGTCTAGCCTGATTAACTCCACTGCTGGCAAAGTTACTTGAAAAGAGAGAAATGAAAAAAGTCCCCCAGCAGGACGTGGGTAACAGCAGCTTAAAACTGCACAGATGAAATTCAAGACAGATGCAGAACAGTCTATTCCTCCTAATCCGAGATGTCTGTCTTAGCTGTACCCTGAGTTTTTGGGGTCTGTGGTTCCTGC
The DNA here is from genome assembly GCF_001447785.1 of Gekko japonicus. Classification (NCBI taxonomy): domain Eukaryota; kingdom Metazoa; phylum Chordata; class Lepidosauria; order Squamata; family Gekkonidae; genus Gekko; species Gekko japonicus. The sequence goes on from NW_015160300.1 coordinate 144,723, forward strand.
AACTTCAGAATCCTTTGTGCTCAGGAAAGAGGAAACATTCTTCACAGGGGCTGTCGAACTGGCTTCCCCAACTCTGTGCAAGGCAGCTGCATACTCTTTTCTGTTTCTAGCAATTCGTCAAATATCTCCCTGGGAACATGAAAATGGTTCATATCAGTAAACAGAAGAATGCCTATATAGGGTGCAAAAGTCAGGCTCAGCACAAATCCAGTAAGTCCCAAATGACCACCTTGCAATCGTACATCTGCAAAACTGAGGATCTGACAGCTTCCATGTCTGGTTCATTAACTAACAAATAGAAAAACAGAAGTACATTTCATAAAACTATTGATATTTTAAAAGGAGAGGAAGCAAGTCCAAGAAAACATTGTGCTTGTGTGGGGAGAATAGATAAAGGATGTACTTGCTTGTGCATATAAAAGAAGATGTAACCACTTCGGTCCCTGTCACTCTGCATGGAGGCCTCTTGAATTCTGGATACTTCCAAGTCATTGTATGTGAACCATGCCTGTTTGCGGATGTCATATACATCACTAATATAGTGACCTTGAAAAAGAAGGGACAAGAACAACAAAATTGGATCTCCAGGCTACACCAAGGATCAAAAAGCCCCTTCCCAAGCTACTTTTATAAAAGTCACCGAACATGTAAAAACTGTGAGATTTATGAAATTGTAGCATCTTATACATGCCACCAAGACAAATCTCTTGGTATTCTCAACATAGTCAATTTAAGTAATTTTAATTAATCTCTCTTCAAAAGTAGGATAATACCACAGCCCTTTCGAAGGTTTTTCAAGTTTTGGGAATATCATACTATACAAGCAACACACTCTCAAGTAATATATTTGTTGTGGGGAAATTGAACCTTTCAAGCTTCCCAAACACTTGACATCTTCCCTTCTCCCCAGGAGTTTTGGGTTGCCTGAAAAGGCCCCCCAAAAGACATAACTTTCATGCACAGAGCAGAGTTGTGACTCTTATCTTACCTGAGGAGGATGAATCTCCAATATGGCTGACAATACTAATAAGGCGATAGGAATTAGGAAGCTCTCCTGTCTGCAGAAATAGAAACCCAATGATTAGCTTTGCTACGTGTAGTTTTCTTCTACTTCATTGAGGCAGGTGGATTACAGATTTTACAGCAAAGCCGCAGCTATGCCACACACTGAAGTCAACCCTCTTGTGTCTGGCTACTTAGCTCAGATCAGATCACCTGACTCCACCCAACACCAGTCCTGGGCTCCCCGCACACGAGTCTTCCTTCTCTCCAGGCCCCACCTGGAGGATGGCAACCCCTAATTGGTGGGTGCAGGGGGGGGCACCAGAAGGTAGCCTCGCCTAGTGTACAAAAAAACCTGGAGCCGGCCCTGTGTGCTCCCAAAGTCACATCCTGCAAGCAATGGAAGACGTCCTGAAGGGCACATGCACATTGTCCTCCTGACAATGAGGCAATCCAGAAACAGCAATGACACTCACTGGGTGGCCATGTAAATATGTTGCAGGCAAAAGAAGAAAAAAGGAAAAAAAGAAAGGCTACATGCTCTTGCACTCCACTGCAGCAATCTGAGTTTTTGGAATGTGGGGAATTATTAAAAAAACAAGTATTCCTTTCAGTACAGACAACAGTTTTTTCAAACCAAGAAGAGTCCACATGACAGGTATTCAGCAGATTGCTACCAGGTGTGTGTGTATGATTACTCCTATGTAAACACTAATGAATGAAACGTTACATTAGACCTTACCTGAAAGTTCTTTCCCTTCAGTGGGGTGAAGTAATCCAGAAAGTGGTTAGGTCACGCCTCTGCTCGCTCGGATAGGCTATGCAAATTTCTTTTATTGCATGGCTCCTATTGGAGGGACCTAGGTTGACCTCTCCAGTTAGTCCAAACCCTGCCCTGTGTATATTCTCTTTTCCCTTTTTCTTCTTCTTTTTTAATATATACTTTTTCTTTCCATACATTTAAATTATTTTTGTATGTGCCCCACCCTTGACTTGCCTTTGAGGTACCGGTTTTCTATTATAGGCCCTTCAGGTAAGGTCCAATGTAACATTCTCCTTCAGTGGGGGGGGGGGGAAGGTCATCCAAGAAGTGGTCAGCTGTACCCAAGCTGCTCTCTTAGGGTGGGTGTTTATGGCTCCAGTACTTGTTGTAGTACTCATCTGCCAACTGCTGCTTCAGCAGATGCTGCCTGATCTATCCTGTAATGCTTCACAAAGGTTAAAAAGGAGGCCCAGGTAGCCGCTCTGCAAATTTCCTCCACCGTTGCTCACATGGAGAAGGCTGCTGTTGTGAAAGACCTTGCACCTTGTAGACCTTAGCTACACATTGCCTAATCTGGTAGGCCACTGTGCTCTTTGAGATCTTCTTCCCCTGGTTCTGGGCACAGTGTGAGACGAACAGTGAGTCTGACCTTTGGAAGGGCGCTGTCCTGTTGAGGTATATACAGACAGCTCTGTGTACATCCAGTTTGTGCCAAGTTTTTTCCCCCTGAGGTGTTTCAGATTATGGCAGGATGAGGGTAAGATAATTGGTGGAAAAGGGAATTCACTTTGAGAGTAAAGGAAGGATCTGTCCTCAGGGATACCAACTCCTTTTGGAATATACAGAGTTCCTTCCTAGCGGATTGTGCTGCTAACTCAGAAACTCTCCTAGCTGAGGTCACTGCGACAAGGAAGGCCACCTTCCATGAGACTGTGGCTAACGATATGGACTGCCTGGCAAGGTCTTGAGGCAGCAAGGGGAAGGTTGTGGGCTTAACATGCATAGGAAACTATAGGTGTTTGTACACAAATGCTAGAACTGTCCGAGGTAAAATCGGGGAATTGGAATGCTTGGTGTTGGAGGGGGGGAACAGACATTGTGGGTATTTCAGAAACTTGGTGGGATGAGGAAAATCAGTGGGATACAGTGATTCCTAGTTATACATTATATCAGAAAGATGGGGGGAAGGGTGGAGGATTGGAGGTGGGGTGGCTCTATGTCAGAGAGGGTATACAGTCCAGTAAGACTGAGGGGGTAAGTGAATTGGATTCGGTTCTGGAAATGCTATGGGTTGAAATAGTAGGCACAAAAGGAAGCTTAACCCTGGGAGTTATTGCCCATCAGATCAAAAGATAGAGGAGGATTATAAAATGATGAATGAATTAAAGATAGCGGCTAGATGAAATAACTGTGTTGTAATAGGTGATTTCAACTACCCACACATTGATTGGGTCAATATATGTTCAAGTCGGGAAAAAGAGATCTAGTTTCTAGATACTCTCAATGACTATGCTATGGAACAGATGGTCACAGAACCTACCAGGGGAGAGGCAATCCTGGATTTGGTCCTAAGTAATGCCCAAGACCTGGTGAGAGATCTAAAAGTGATTGTACCGCTTGAGAACAGTGACCATAATGTTATTGAGTTTAACATTTGTATAACTAGGGAGTTGCCCCAAAAGACTGACACAACCACTTTTAACTTTAAAAGAGGTAACTTCTCTGATATGAGGGGACATGTGAGGAGGAAACTGAAAGGAAAAGTAGAGAGGGTCAAAACCATTGGGGAAGCTTGGAGACTATTTCAAACTATAATCCTTAAAGCTCAGAAAAAATATATACCGCAGGTTAGGAAAGGCACAAATAGGTATTTAAAAAAGCCTGCATGGTTAACAAACAAAGTAATGGAAGCTGTAAAAGGTAAGAAGGATTTCTTTAAGCAGTGGAAAGCTAGTTTCAGTGAGGTTGATAAAAGGGAACACAGGCTGTGGCAAATAAAATGCAAGTCTGTGATCAGACAGGCAAAAATGGAATATGAGGAGCATATAGCAAAAAACATAAAGACCAACAATAAAACTTTCTTCAAATACCTTAGAAGCAGGAAACCAGCCAGGGAGGCAGTGGGGCCCTTGGATGACCAAGGGGCAAAAGGAGTACTGAGGGATGATAGGGAAATGGCTGAGAAGCTGAATACATTTTTTTTT
>NW_015160300.1:149139-155567 GCF_001447785.1 Gekko japonicus
ATTTTCTCAGTGGAGGGTGGTAAGCAGTTGGGTACTGAAGGGATCAGTACTGGGTCCGATGCTTTTTAACTTGTTTATTAATGATTTGGAGTTGGGAGTAAGCAGTGAAGTTGCTAAATTTGCAGATGACAGGTGGTTGTTCAGGGTGGTGAGAACCAGGGAGGATTGTGAGGCACTCCAAAGGGATCTGTTGAGGATGGGCAAGTGGGCATCAACGTGGCAAATGCGGTTCAATGTGGCCAAGAGCAAAGTGATGCACATTGGAGCCAAAAATTCTAACTATAAATACACGTTGATGGGGTCCGAACTGGCAGAGACTGACCAAGAGAGAGATCTTGGAGTCGTAGTAGATAACTCAATGAAAATGTCTAGACAGTGTGCAACTGCAATAAAAAAGCACAACGTTATTACGAAGGGAATTGAAAACAAATCAGGCAGTATCATAATCCCCCTGTATAAATCAATGGTGCGACCTCATTTGAAGTACTGTGTACGGTTCTGGTCACCACACCTCAAAAAGGATATTATAGCATTGGAAAAAGTGTAGAAAATGGCCACTAGAATGATAAAAGGGCTGGAACACTTTCCCTATGAAGAAAGATTAAAATGCTTGGGGCTCTTTAGCTTGGAGAAACAACGACTGAGGGGTGACATGATTGAGGTTTACAAGATTATGCATGAGATAGAGCAGGTCGAGAAAGAAGTACTTTCTCACAATACAAGAACTCGTGGGCACTCCATGAAATTGCTGAGCACTCGAGTTAGAGCAGATAAAAGGAAGTACTTCTTCACCCAAAGAGTGATTAATGCATGGAATTCACTGCCACAGGAGGTGGCGGTGGCTACAAGCATGGACAGCTTCAAGAGGGAATTAGCATATGGAGCAGAAGTCCATCAGTGGCTATTAGCCATAACATATAGATAGGAACTCTCAGTCTGGGGCAAGGGATGCACTGTATTCTTGGTGCTTGGGGGGGGGGAGGGCATAGTCTATTCAAGGGAGCAGAGGCATGATGACCTAACCACTTTCTGTATGACTTCACCCCCACTGAAGGAGAACACTGAATTCTAGTACAGCTGTCCTTGAAAAAGAGCAGTTTGTGTCAGAGTTCTCTCAGCCCCACCCACCTCACAGGGTGTCTGTTGTGGGGAGGGGAAGGGAAAGGAGTTTGTAAGCCGCTCTGAGACTCCAAGTGAAGGGCGGGGTATAAATCCAATCTCTTCTCTCTCTCTCTAGTTAAGTTAATAAGCACACTGATTTTTCACATCCTCCCCAGATGCAAATCACTTCTTCCCCAATCTCTAAGATGAAAGTAACTTAGTCTGCCCAAGTGAACACATGACAAGGCAAGAATTTGGAGCCTCCAAGGCTCAATGTATACCACTGTCTCTCAGTGAGTCTGTGTAGCAATGGAGAGAGCTTTACAGACATTGGTAGACAGCCAAATATATTATACAATGCAACCTATACTATGAAAACAGGAGACATTTAACACATGGTTTTGTTCCACATGGAGCAACAGTAAGCCCTTCAGTGCAGGGCTCCAATATCACAGATCATCACCTCAGCATTTCTTTTCAGTTCTTCAGCCTCCGCTTCTGAGTACTCCATATCTAAGACATCCTCATTCCCAGAGTCCTCATCAGAGCCAATGCTGTCCAGAAGAGAGCTGTTAAACTCTAAACAGCATGAAAACAATTCTGCATAAGACTCTTGACTTCATGCATGAAACAAAGAGGACAAAATTTTACAGCAGAGTAGACAAACAAGTTCACTGTAAAGTCCAAACAATCCAACTATCTTTTGCCGAGGAAATAACATGGATTTCAAGGAATTTTATTACCTGCAAAAAATACAGAGGCACAGGAAACACCTACACTTTCAATGTTACAATTAGATTTAAAAAATGCAAATAACCTCATTTATGAAAGACAACTTCATTAAACTTCTAAAGGTTTATATCCCAAATTTTGGTGCTCCACTTGAAGGTGGCACACCACTGAAGTGTTGGCAGCATCTTGCCTCTTCATGGTTCTCTCATGACATGATTCAGTTTTCACAATGGAAATTTACTGTCCACTTGGGCTGAGCAGAATATATGCAGTTTTGCTTCCTGTAGTCTATAGTGCCCATAGCTTAATAAACAAGTATTTATATAACCCTAACCCTATGCTGCAGCCACTGCTAGACTCAAAGTTCCATCTCTGAACTGCCAGTGACTTCACATATGCTGCCAAATTATGAACTGTAACTTTTGCTGCTTGTAGAGAACTGCCTATAGGCAGCTAATATCTGAAGAATCCATGCTGAGTGGTGGCATATGTGAAGTAACCAACAGTTCAGAGATGAATGTACTAGACTAGCAGTGGATATAGAAGGCTCACTTTCAGAACTAGATCAATTTATTCATGCTCTGCAAAAGCTTTAACAGAGTTGTCACCAACACTTTGTACAAAACGAGATCTGAAATGAATTTGGAGTTCCCTCTTAGGAAAATCTGAGAAATGCCATGGGAAGGCAACTAGTTTCAGCTAAACAAGGAAAACATTTCAGAGAGGGGCATTCTGAACAAAAGATGAACTGCTGCTTGATGTCCCTTGAGATTTCTGAACAGAATTTCATTACCCCCTTTAAAGTGCTCTGAGTGTTCAAGTACAATATTTTAAAAAATAATATTTGCTTTTGTGTATCTACCTTGTAGACTTAATTCAGTGGCCCGTTTAAGGTCGTCGTCTTCTTTTTGTTCCCGCGCCTCCTGCTAGGGGAGAGGAGCAAGTTTAGATTACTGAGACACTTCCCTTGTTCCTGGGGCAGGTTTCCCTCTCCTGCCACCAAAAGCTAGGCTGCCTCCGTTTCTATAACAAAACACATCCCCTGTGCAGGAATGTCTGTGACTAGTGAGAGCCCAAATGTTCCAAAGGACAAATTTTAAATAAAAGGTTGTTCAAGCTTGGTATGCATAGTGGCAAGTCCCTAGTGCCACACTATGCTCTCTGCACCTTTAATTAAAAAAAGCACTAAGATGAATGTGAACTGCTTGCAAAGTACAGCACAATTGTCTCAAACAAACTCTTTTACAACACTTCAAATGTATGCTACTCCACTAAGCCTCACAAACTTCCCCACTGAATTAAAAAAGTAAACTAGTAGTGTTTAAAGGTAAAGGTTCCCTTGCTCGAAAGCCAGTCGAATCCGACTCTAGGGTTGCGGTGCTCATCTCCGTTTCAAAGCCGAAGAGCCAGCGCTGTCCGAAGACGTTCCCGTGGTCATGTGGCCGGCATGACTAAACACCAAGGCGCACGGAACGCTGTTACCTTCCCACCGAAGTGGTACCTATTTATCTACTTGCAATTTCTTACTTTCAAACTGCTAGGTTGGCAGGAGCTGGAACTAGAGACGGGAGCTCACTCCGTCATGCGGCACCCGGGTCTCGAACTGCTGAACTACTGACCTTCCACAGCCTGCAGTTCAGCGTCTTAACCACTTGAGCCACCGCAGCTTACAGCTTAACAAAAAACAGACCATGGCTAGGTACACACACACACACACACACTCCCCACCTCCACTCCACCTTCACCATGCATAATTCCTCAAAAGGTTACAGAATGAGATGTTACTGTGTGGCTATTAAGTGCACATATGGAAAGAGGTAGCATGGAGAATATAATCAAGGACACACTGAAGATTTTCTCCTCACTATGTGTGTATTCAGCTAAAAGAAATGACTATTCTTTGAAGAATAATCTGAATTAGTTTTCAATTATTCCCATGACCAACTTTCACTACAGCCACCATCACAATGGATTTTAGGTGGCAGTGCTGGGGAATCATGCCATATCCACTACAAGCAAAAGCAGTAATACTATGCCAGTAACAATTATGGTTTTGTCGAGAGAGCATAAACCTATAATGTATTTTAATAGACAATTCTGTACCACATTTTACTAATTAACTCTGTATTCAAAAGGCTAGTCCAATTCAAAATCTGCAGTAGTTTTGCTGCCTCAGAGATTAGGTTCTGGATTACTTGTGGCCATGTCAGAAAATTATAACTTCACTACATTACTGTACAACGCAAGCCGTTCAAAGTTTTAAGTTCAAGTATTTGCATTTCCACAAGGAAAGTTAAAAGGTCTAATTATCAGGCATTTCCCCCAGAGTACAGCAGGCAAGTTACTAAGATCCTGGGTTAAAGGAGAAAACAACACAACTAAGAGCAGCCTTCTCTCTGGAGGCTGTTTTCCAATATCCAATTTATGAGAAAGATTCGTGATCCTAAATGGTTTACCAACAAGAGCAGGTAATTCAGGATGGGAATTCCAGAGGCAGCCACATTGGTTTATCGCAGTACAAATAAACAGGAGCCTTGGGGCACCTTAAAGACTAATACACTAGTGAAAACAGTGTTTCTATATGAGAAAAAAATGGAGGCATGGACCTGAGTCAAAGATTCCAAAGTTTCCATTCTACAGCTGGAACAGTTTTGCTAAACACACTACTCAAAAATATGTCAAATCCAGCAATGTATTTATCTCTTTATAAAAAGCTTTTATCCAAACTTCCAAGAATTTCTAAGCACCTGATTAGCAAACAGAAGTAGTGATCTTAAAAGACCCTTTTTTCCAAACAGTTCTTCCAAACAGACACACTGAATGTTAAGTAACTTCCTAGCACCAGGGGAGGAATGCCTGATGGGTCTGCAGTGCTTGAGAAGGAGACCATAGCTCTTACTTGTTCTTGAAGGCTTTGAGCTAAAGCTTGCTGGAGCTCCTGTTCCTCTCTCTCTCGCTCCACGTCATATTGCTGCAGCCAATCAACCTCCCCCTGAGCACCTTCTGGAGTTTTATTTTCCTTGTTCTCATCACAATCTTTACTTATCTCAGTGAAGTTGGCAAATCCTATGGAAACAAACACACCACAGTAATGCTCTAGTTCTCCTGGGGGACAGGACAGGAACTTCTTTTGAAGGCTACCAGTTAAGTCCTATTTAAGATACTCAGATTTGAATGCAGAGTAACATCTACTGGTCTGGAACCATCTAAACATGGATACGATCCAAGAGAAAGTTTCAGCAGTCGTGAACTTTTCCCCATCTGAATAAAGATGCTCACTAAAATGAAGGCTGTCAAGTGTTCTACTATGCATTTTTTAAAAAAAATTCACATTCTGCAAGTTTCACAGCCACATATGGTAGTCTGCATCAAGAGGAAAATCAAGCAAGGATATTATCCCTTAACTTCTGCCTTTCCTGATTTGCTTTGGTAACTTTTTTTCAGTTTTTCTGTAAAAGCCGCTCAAAGAGAGACTTCTGGTTTTCGGCACAGCGGTGGTGGACAAGCTCTAAGAGAGATCCCAAGAACCTGTGCTAGATGACTGGTTTTGGAGAGGATTCGAGGTTTATTGAACTCTTTCAGGCTCCCCTGAAGAGGGGCCCAAGCAGGGGGCTTGATCTTGGACTCTCCGTGAGTGGCAGCGGAGAACGGATCGAGTCCAGGAACCCTGAAGCCCAAATCCGAGCGAGAGCATCTGTGGTTTCCCATAGCTGCAGAGCCGTGACTACAGGGACAGGGGAAAACAGCAGACCTCATATGAAGCTTCAATAAATCTTAACACTGTGAGTACCTTATAAAGCACTGTGACTAGAAGAGAACTAGATGGTATAGCCCTTTAAAGAGATTTTAAAAAAAATGGATGGGGGGAAAGGATCCCCCCCCCCCGAAGCGGCTTGGCAAAGAATCATAGAACTTGGTATCTGGAATACTTTTCAAGGGCTAAGAAGGAAACAGTTGATGTCCGGGATTATTATATTCCTGATATAACTACTCTACTCTTCAAATGTGACCTTGTGGATTATAAAATTGGAACGTTTGGATTAGTTTTGATTTTACTAAAGTCCCTTTGGAATGAAAATTTGGCCAAACTGGATTCTTATGAAGATAGTCAATTGGATTACAGTTTATTTTAATCCCTTATTTGGAGTATAAATTAAAGAAACTGTACTGGTTGATATAAAAGAAGAAAGAAGAAACAGAGGATGGTTACAAACTGGCTGGAGTTCACTTTGACTTTCTAAACATCACTTCAGTCTAAGATATGTTCTAAATTTGGAATTATTATGTCTTTGAAGGTTATATGCTGTTGTACTAAAGTATAGTTTGTGTAGAGCGTAATGTAAACTGTTGATAACTGTCTTTGGGAGGGTGTTTGTGGGCAACTAAGAGAGTCTCTTGTTTTAACACAGTAAAAACAGGTTGCTTACCAGTAACTGGTGATCTTCGAGTGGTCATCTGTGCATTCACACCAATGGGATCTAGTGCGCCTGCGCTGGATCTGCTGGTGCCTAGCAAGCTCTTCTAGAAGGATTTTCGTGCCTGGCCCAACTGAGCATGCCCAGGAGCCCCAGTGAGCATGCCCAGAAGGGCAGGCA
>NW_015160300.1:156536-183463 GCF_001447785.1 Gekko japonicus
GACAGGTGGAGCAGGTCTGGAGACGGTGGGAATTGGTGATAAGTCCCGGCCGACAGTTCCAGGACCGTGGAGAACCACGGCTGCCTTGGCCACCAGGGCGCTATGAGGATGACGTCTGCGTTCTCCTCGAGAATCCTCCTGACCACTCTGAGGAGTAGGGGCAGGGGAGGAAACATGTAGAGGAGGGAAGTGGACCATGGGTAAAGGAGGCCGTCCCCGAGGGATGAGGGGTCGCTTCCTCCTCGGCTGCAGAAGAGGCGACATTGGGTATTGTGCCTGGTTGCAAACACGTCCACTTGGGGAGTCCCCCACCTGCGGAAGATTGGAGACAGGTAGGAGGGGTTGAGTCCCCATTCGTGGAGGCTGAGTCCCGAGCGACTGAGTTGGTCTGCCTGCACGTTCAAATGTCCCGGAATGTGCACGGCGACAAGATAAATGTTGTGGGCGATGCAGAAGTCCCACAGGGCGATGGCGAGGTCGCAGAGATGCTGAGACATGGTGCCTCCCTGCCTGTTGACATAGGACAGGGCGGTTGTATTGTCCGTTAAGACAGTGACACATTTTCCGGCGATCAAAGGTCGGAAACTGGCAACAGCGTGTCGTATAGCCATCAGCTCCAGATAATTGATGTGGCGACGTGCAGTGTGTTCGTCCCACATGTCTCCTATGGAGATGTCCATGGAGTGAGCTCCCCATCCCTGCATGGAGGCGTCGGTGGTGAGCGTCACCTCTGGAGACGGAGGATGGAAGGGGGCACCTTGCAGCAGATTGGTTGGCTGGGTCCACCAATCCAGGGATTGCAGCACCACCAAGGGAGGGGAGAGCACGACCTTGTGTGGATTCAACGCCAAGTTGAAGTTGCGGATGAACCACAGCTGGAGCGGGCGCATCTTTAGCCTTGCGAAGACCAGCACCGCCGTCGTGGAAGCCATCAGACCAAGCAGACGCTGAACCTGGAATGCCGTGGCTGACTGTTGGGCACGTACCAGGTTGGCCAAATAGACGATGTCTGCGGCCCTGTCCTGAGGCAGGTACGCCATGCATGAGGTGGAGTCCAGGATAGCACCAATGTACCGAATCCTCTGTAGCGGATGTAAGTGGGATTTCGGATGGTTGACCCTGAGGCCGAGGATGCTCAGGAGGGAGAGGGCTTCCTGGACGTTGGCTAACAGTGTCTGTCTGGAAGACGCTACCAGCAACCAGTCGTCTATGTACATGACAATTTCTGTCAGGTTCAATAGAGTAGTTGAAGTCCACAATGATTCAAGAGACTAATATAGGTTGGTGGGAAAGGGTACAAATAGAGTCGAGATTCGCTAAAGATAAGCCACTGGGTTTTTATACAAATATAACGGAAATGGATAAGATATTGGTATATACTGATGATAAACTGATTAAGAAATTGTATATAATGGCACTGGTACCCCGATAAAATAGCCAAATGTTATTCAACTTTTAACAATAAGTGTTGTAAATGTAGGAACATTTTACCATATGTGGTGGCAATGCGGGAAAATCCAAAATTTTTGGCTTAAAATACATAAGATTATACAAGAAACACTGCATATTAATTTAGCCTTCACCAGAAATTTTCTTATTGAACATGATCCCTGATGGTTATAAACAAAATGATTTGTATATGGTGACTTATGTTTTAACGTCAGCTAGAATCTTACTGGCTAAATGTTGGAAAACGGAGAAATCTCCTTCAAGAGAGGAGATAGTTCAAAGATTGTTGGAACTAGCGGAAATGGACAGATTAAATGTTGTTTTATTAGGAAAAGATCAAGAACTATACTTAAAATGATGGATAAGAGTTTATAAATGGATAGAAAATAAGCTTGATGAATAGACTTGAAAACATTTATTATAACCAAATTGTACTGATTATGTTATGAAAGAACTGTATAGAATTGTATATAATAATGTTAGAAGATAAAACACAGGATGAAAACAGACTTGAAAACATTTATTGTAACCAAATTGTACTGATTATGTTATGAAAGAACTATATATATAGAATTGTATATAATAATGTTAGAAGATAAAACACAGGATGAAATAGATAAAAACTGTATGGTTAAATGGGCACAAAATCTGGGTCATAATATTAATTTAGACCAATGGTTATGTGTATGGAAAATAAACGTAAAGACCACTAAAGCAACTTCTTATAAGGAAAATATATATAAAATGTTTTATAGATGGCATATTACCCCAGATAAGCTAGCTAAATTTTATCCTGATTTACCAAATGATTGTTGGAAATGTCAAAATAATGTTGGCTCATTTTTTCATATGTGGTGGACATGTGATAAAGTTAAAAAATATTGGTCTTGGATATATGAACTGTTACAAAAAGTGTTAAAGTTGTTTGTACGTTTGGCTTAAGACCTCTGGTCAATGAAGCTAATAAATGAAAAAGTAAAAGGAAGTGTTAAAAACTACTGTGCTTTACACACCAGAATTGTTTTTACTGAATATAGCACCAGAGAAATACAAAAAACAAGACTTTTATCTCATTATACATATCGTGACAGCGGCAAGATTATTACATGCTAAACACTGGAGAAGAAGTGAAGGTCCTTCAAAGGAAGAAGTTATAAATAAAATACTGGAAACAGTAGAGATGGATAATCTAACTTCAATCTTGAAAGGAAATAACAATTTAATTAATTGAGGACATATGGTCAAGATTTTATAAATGGATAGAAGAGCATATCATATACAATTCCTAGACCTTAACCGAAATAAAAATAAATAAGTATATATTTAACTGTGAGCAAAAGGTACATATTAAAATTATAAGGTGGAAAAAAGAAATAAATTCTTTGGTTATAGCATGAGGTTAATGACTATGTAAAAAAAAGATACAAATGAATCTTCCCCCAATGCGTATATATGTATGTTTGTTATTGTAAGTCTTATACATATGAAATATTTTTTTTTTAAAAAGCCTGTTCAAAGACTTAACTTTCCTACTCTCACCTGAGTCTGTAGCTGCTTTAGGCTTCTCAGCATCCATAGGTTCCAGATTCTCTGGCAACTCCTGCATTTCGTCATCTCCAAAGCCAGTATCTGGACTATTTGTTGGTTTGTCTTCATCATGGCTCAGTGACAGCGATGTTTCCCTCTTACTAATTTCCAGGACTGCAGCAAAAAGCTCATCCTCGTTCATCCCATCAAATCCAGCATTCACTAGCTCTGAAGTTTTATCGTTCTCTGTTTTAATTTTCTTTGAACCCTGCAAGTGAATAATAAAACTTAGAGTGGGGTATACAGGAAGATGCATATTCCTCCCTTCAGTTATTCTTGTGGAAATAAAAACGAACAAGCAACTGTGAACTCACAGCCTCCCAAGCAACATTACTTTAGGGTTCAGGGTTGTTGCTGACCTCTAGATAATAGTGTGGCATGCTTTGAAAATTTCAGGAAAGCATTTTGAGGATTTAAAACGAATGAAGCCTTCTTCATCACCATCTCCTGCTGTTGCACACACAAGATACACCCAAATTGTGTCTTGGATGCCAAGAGCAACTAATGAGCTGCTGAAGTGCTGTGGACCCACCTAGCCCTTTTTCTTCCACAGAAATCGGCCTAACACACACAGCACTGGGCAACCTCACTCTGGCAGGCTTTGTGCAACAGTTGATGGCAAGGTATCAATTTCTTTTTATGATGCTCTAGCGTTTAATTTTCTTCAGAATTTCATACTTTCTACTCTGACCAGCCTGCGTTTCTGGCTTCTCATACCCAGTTGTCTTCATGCTCAAACTACTTCCTTTCTTCCTACACTTTCCAATTACCTCTGCAGAGCTAGGCATCTCTTCAGTGTAATATGTACGCCTGTCCCAAAGAGATTGCTTTGGGGTGCTCCCTTCTCAAAGGCCTTCGTCAAGTGTCGGTGACAAGTTGCAACTTGCATTCAGGCCCCCTCCCCCAGCTTTCCTTTTCCGTACCTCTGCTTCAGTAAGGCAAGTTAAGAATTTGCGCATACACACGCCTTTCAATAAGCTGCTGCTAGGCTGTGGCAATTATTTGGTTTGACAAGCAGCTTGGATCCTGTTATGATTTGCGGGGGCACAACCAAGCCTGTGCAATTCCAGTAAACCAATTAACAAATTTATATTCCTAATAGCAAACCTAGAGATTGTCTATACAGAGGAAATGACTGAATAAATATTTCAGAATTCTTTCATTCTTGCACTCCAGGATTAAATCTTGAACTGGAATACTGGTTTGTAGGAAAGAAAAAAACTTCACTTTGTTTTTTCATCGAGTTCAGATGTCACAACAAACTGGTTTATTCCAAATGGAATATTTTATTCTGTGCACTTTTTGGGAGGGACAGACTGTGCCAGCCTCGTGTCCCCCACCCCCTTCAGAGGCTCACCCTTAAAACAAGTTCAGCTGTCTGAATGTAACAAATGAGTTGCTCTATCAGCCTGGTAAGGATGCCGAAGAAGCAATAGTAAATCGTTCCTTACTTTCTCTGGTTCCTCTCGTTGCTGTTCCCTGAATGGGACATCACACTGTTTTAGGCTGTTTGCAACAGAGCGTTTCAATGGTTCGTCTTCACTGTCTGAATCCACAGAATTTAGAATGGGGCCTTTAAACTTGAATGAGTATTTCCTGAAAAGTAAACAGAACCCCTTAATTCCTCAGTCCTGAAGAACTCTAACAAACTGATGAACATAAAGCTACAACAGACCATACAACAGCTAGAAGAGGCATTAGATCCATTAGCTCAGGTCAGTTCTAGTCTACTACATCTCAGCCCTTTGAAAGTTAAAAGCCAGTCAAATCTAACTCTAGGGGGCAGTGCTCATCTCTGTTTCCAAGCCGAAAAGACAGCGCTGTGCGAAGATTTCTCCATGGCCGGCATGGAACGCTGTTACCTTCCCACCAAAGTGGTACCTATTTATCTACTTGCAATTTCTTGCTTTCGAACTGCTAGGTTGGCAGGAGCTGGGGCCAGAGATGGGAGCTCACTCTGTTATACGGCACTAGGGTCTTGAAGTTGCCAAGCTACAGACCTTCCAGTCTGCAGCTCAGCGTCTTAACCTCTGAGCCACTACGGCCCCTCTGGTACTCCTAGGACTCTGTAAATCCAAGAAACTTCACAGCTACAACTTCAGGGAAATTCATAGTAAACACATATTTATACAATGTAAAACCCTTTAAAAAAACCTGTTGGTAGCATTTGCTGCCATCTGGCGACATGCGCACATTAGAGGTTCGATTCTAGAGTTTCCCTGTCAGCAGGTCCTTCATGCATTTTACACTGAATCCCCATACTTGCTTTTTAAAAGCCTCTTGCATTTAAAGTGTAGTTTGGAGATCAGGAGTGGAAGTTGCTGAAAGATGAATATCAACTTGCAGAGTGGGTCAATAAAAGACATCAAGTGGTCAGCAAGTGGGATTTCTGCATAAAGATCTACTTCCAGCTTTAGTTCATACCCTCCATTCCTATTCTGATGAAAGCAATATGCTCAAGAAACAATCTCTCAGGAGATTTTTATTCCATTTCTCCAGATGCTTTTTAAGCGGAAATGAACTACCGACTACTTGCAAAAAAACATCAGTTTTGCAACACAAGACAGATATTAGTTAAAAATTTGTTAAAAAGTGTATAAATTTACACTTTCATCCTTAGGATAGTTTGACAGGGTTATAGAACCAGTGTTCTCAAATGGAAAGTACATATATTCAGCTGTCAGGCATGTTTTAGGCAAATGGGCTACCCCAACACAGAGACCAAATTAAAGTATTATTCTTTCCAGACAAGTTGCAAGGGATCCATGAAAACAAATTTTACATAGATGTTAATCTGATTGCAAAGAAAGAAAAAATCTGAAAATTCAGGGTAAGATAGAATTCTAAAGCAGTATTTGATCTTAAAGTAACGTGCATCTCATATTTGAATGATGAACTAACAACTTTTCATGTTAAAGTTAGTTATGCTTAACTTCAAACAGTTGCATTAGAAAAGTTACTTAAATTAAAATATGGCTTCTTTGCTCTTTGATGAAATCAAAGGAAAGAGACTGAATACTGGAACTGACTGTAGAACAAAAGGAATGCAACACTTCAAGAAGCGGAAAGAGGAGGATCCGGGTAACTACCAACCCGTCAGCTTGACGTCTATACCTGGGTAAGTTTTAAAAGAAATAATCGAACAGACAATCTTTGAGCATTTAGAAAGGACGGCTGTAATTACTAAGAGCCAGCACGGGTTTCTCAAGAACAAGTCATGTCAGACTAACCTTGTCTCTATTTTTGAGAAAGTTACTACCTTGCTGGATCAGGGGAATGCTGTAGACATAGTTTATCTTGATTTTAGTAAGGCTTTTGATAAGGTTCCACATAATATACTTGTTGACGCATTGGAAAAATGTGGTTTGGATCCTATGACTGTTAGGTGGATCTGTAACTGATTCACTTTACTCTGTTCTGGTTAGACCTCACCTAGAGTATTGTGTTCAGTTTTGGGTACCACAATTTAAGAAGGATACAGACAAGCTGGAACGTGTCCAGAGGAGAGCATGGTGAGGGGTCTGGAGACCAAGTCTTATGAGGAAAGGTTGAAGGAGCTGGGTATGTTTAACAAGGAGAGGAGCCGACTGAGATAACCATCTTCAAGTCCTTGAAGGGCTGTCATCTAGTGGATGGTGTGGAGTTGTTTTCTGTTGCCCCAGAAGGTCAGACCGGACCCAACGGGTTGAAATTAAATCAGAAGAGTTTTGGGCTAAACATTAGGAAGAACTTCCTGAGTTAGAGTGGTTCCTCAGTGAAACAGGCTTCCTCGGGAACTGGTGAGCTCTCCTTCTTTGGAGGTTTTCAAACAGAGGCTAGATGGCCATCTGACAGCAATGCTGATTCTGTGAACTTAGGCAGATCATGAGAGGGAGGGCAGGAAGGGTTGCCTCAGTGCTTAGTTCTTGTGGCCCTTTTTTACATGCCCAGGGAAATGCTGATTGCCACTTTGGGGTCAGGAAGCAATCCTGGAGGTTTTTTGTCATCTTCTGGGCGTGAAATAGCTGACGAGAAACAGTGTGGAGGACGAGGTATTTGTGAACTTCCTGCATTGTGCAGGGGGTTGGACTAGATGACCCTGGAGATCCCTTCCAACTCTATGATTCTATAACTTTCCAGCTGCAACAGGAATCCCACAACAGGATGAGTTACAGTTTAATTGTAAAGAATGATAAAAAGCAAGGATATCATTAATGTAAGAATAAAAATAAGGGGGCAATAGAGCAAACGAAAAGGAAGCTGAAATCAGAACTAATGTTGCAGATTTATTCAACCATACATTTTGAGATATCTTAAAAATGGTAAAAAAATCACAACTCACCGACAGGGTGTGGAAGTGCTTACAGAACAGGAATTGACCATCTGGGATACTTTCAGTGGCCGAGAACTGATTTAGAAAATTGAGAAAAGCAGGTGATTACTGACCAACTCTAAGCCCTGCTAGTAAATGATGATTTTTTTATTGTGATTACAGCCATGTCCATGGCAAAGACACTGTAACAAAAAGCCCTTGAAATAGACTAAAAATGCTATACTGCAATATTTGTGAGAAACATTTACTGCTTTGTTATTTTGCCATGCCAGTAGGACACTTGCTGCTGCTACTTCTTCCTACCTCTTTTTCTCAAACCCCATTCCCCTATTCAGTGTCAGCTCTAGAAGCTGAAGAACAAAAATACCTGCAGATTAAATTCTAACAATATGCAACAAGAATAACCATGACAATTTCAAAAAGAGAATCCTCCAGCAGAATGTATTTTGGGGATGTTCATAGGTTTGCAGGCAAAGAGGATTCAGTTTAGCTTTCAGCAAGTTTTACAGGATTATTTTGACAACAGTTGTTTTAAGTAAATAAATAATATTTAATATTTTAAGTAAATAAATAATATTAAATATTTTGAAAATGTTGTTTTAAGTAAATAAATAATATTTTTAAATGTTTAAATTTATTTTATTACTGGTAATATTAGTACTGAAATAAACTAATGAGCTTACACTGCAGAGTGTGCACTCCACCCAAGAATCAGTGGTGGCCTTGTGCTTTCTGTACAGTGGTACTGTAGGGTTAAAAATCTTGGTATAATCACTTGCTGTCCAACTTTGTGGTTAAGAGAGAGCGCTACATTGAAGCTGTATCGTTTCAGATGAAGAATCAAGACCCTTCAAGACACAACAGTTAAAAATGCAGTAAATACACTGTCATCTTCAATTAAGGCTGCAATTCTGTGCATAATTACCTACAAGTAAGCCCCTATCATCACATATACACCGGACTGCATCATACAGTGCTCTTTATTCCCAGTTAAGAGTACCACCTTCATTCCTCTCATTACACAATGCAAGTGACAATCCTCCTTAGTGGCTACAAATCAGCCTGTAGGTTAGGACTGCAGATATCTAAAATGCAAGTGTATAGCTTCACATCTAGCATCAAAAATAGAAATAAGGTTTCTATAGCCACAAGTACTTTCTGACAAACAAGATTTAAGCATTCTCAAGAACATTTGCTGAGCCTTTCCTCACTACTCTTTAATGTTATGTTGCTTTACATTCAATACTGTACTAAGTGAAAAGCCAGTATTCCCATATAACATGCAAACCGCTGCTTTCTGGTATAAATCCTCTCCTCAGTTAACTATTATATGTCCTAAAAGTTACTCCTAGTTTCATTCAGTTTCATCTTAAAATCATGTACTTACCTGGGAAACCTACTGAATTTGTGTGTAACAAGAGCAGATTTCCCATTGCACTTCTCACAGGAATATTCTATCTCTTCTGCCTACGAGACATAACACAAGCAATGAGCATAACAGAAAGACTGCAATTCAGCAAAGCCTCTTTTAATATTAGGTATCCATCTGTCTCAGCAGGGCAATAATCTACCCTCACTCTGTAGAATATCTCCTTATATATAATCCTGTTTGGGAGTGAATGTCCCACACGCTCCCACAGCCTTTGCCTCCCTCAGCTGCCACTCGGAAGGTCTGCCAATCCCCTGGCTGCATTGCCTCGCTGCATTGTCTCAGTCCCACCCACAGAGCTGGTGGCCAGCGTCTCGGCCTCAGTCTGGACAGAGCCGGCGAAGGGGATGGACACTCCCCCAGGCGGAGGCTTATATAAGGAGAGATTCTCTTAGTGTATTGGCTGTTTCCAGCTCTCCCATTGGCTGTGCAGTGTGGTTCCATCAGCCACTGGGCCGTCAGCCGCCACTCAAGAGTACTCGCGTGCCATTGGCCAGGTGCTGGGTCTGTTCCTCTTTCCCGCCCATTTTCACTTCAACCACTATTCCCTGTCAGATTTACTAGCAGACAGCCCTCTCTATTAACCTTCCCCTCAGTGGCTGCTGGTAGGCAACCAAGCTTGCTTCTGTCATTAAAAAGACAAAGAACTTTCAGCATAACCCCCTCCCCCACCCATTGCCAGCTTGGTCACTTTCCTGTCAGAATAAATTGTGAAAACGGCTCTCTCCTGCTTGGCTCCACCATGGCTGGCTGGCTAATGAAGTGGGCCAGCGACCATCAAACCATTCTCTTCAACCCCCTGCTTTTCGGCTGACTTTCTCCTAGAGTAGCCAATCTCCAGCTGGGACCTGGAGATCTCCCGATGTTACAACTGATCTCCAGATGACAGAGATCAGTTCCCCTGGACAAAATGGCTGCTTTGGAGGGTAGACCCTGCTGAGTCCTTCCATCCACCCCCCAAATGCTGCCCTCCACAGGATCCACCCCCTAAATCTCTAAGTATTTCCCTAATCAGAGCTGGCAACTGTACTTTCTCCTCAGTGCCTGTTGCTAGGCTACCAAGCTTGATTCTGTGAGTAAAAGGCCCTATGTTGGCCTTTGGGAGAAAACTCATTCGGGCCAGTCCTGATACGATTGCCAACTCCAGGTGGGAAATTCCTGGAGATTTGAGGGATGGAGCCTGGAAAGGTGAGGCTTGAGGGGGGGTGGGACCTCAGACAGGTACAATGCCATAGACTCCACCCTCCAAACCAGCCATTCCATGATGGGGAACCATTGTTGCCAATCTTCATGTAGAGACTGGAGATCACTCAGAATTATAACTGCTCTCTAGAAGTGAGGAGGGAGGAGATGAAAAGCTGAAGCCAGGGGACAGATAACGGTAGGTTGACGGTTGGCTGGGAGGGAGACATGCTCTACATGTTACAATAACACTACAGATAAGATTAGAATTTCAACAGCCAATACATATGCAAAAGAACCTCCTCAGGAAAGCTCCTCCATTAGCATGTCACAGCCTGGGGAACTCCTACAAGATAATGACTCAGCCCTATCCCACCTTCCCTGAGTAGATATAAATTACCTGCCTACCATTTTTCTTCTCACCTTGACACAGAGAGTACTCCATCTTTCTGTGTTATACCTCTGAGGATGCCAGTCACAGCTGTCAGGTCCTACAAATGTCAGGTCCTACAATATCAAGATCATGGCCATACATCCGAAAATCTACAACAACTAATAGCACCACATATTCTGAGTGTGGGTAAACTTCTCTTGTGAAGTAAGAACCAAGTATCACTTGATTAGAACTTATACTAGTTTTCATCATGAACTGACTGTACAGAAAGTGACAGGAAAATCTGTTAACATCAGCCTTTTGGGGAAGTGTCCACATTTCAAAGATACCCATTTAACTTTTGACCAAAGAAAGGAGTTTGAAAAGTTTATAAACACTTCCAGTTACAATGTCAGAAAAAAGTAGAATATGCGTTAATAAAAATGCTAAAAGGGAAGATTTATGTATATTACATACCCTAAAAAAGAGATCCAATGAATCCTGGATTGAGCGAGATGGAAGAAGTTTTTTCCTTCGTGGCAAGTCAATAGAAAGGTCATTAAATTGCTCCCGTTTGGTAACTGTTTCACCACACCTGCAGTGAAAGGAGAAGTTCTTATTTATTTTAATCCACCCACAGTATAAGCCAGTCTGATTCATTAGAATGGACAAAAATATCTATATGAACTCAAAACATTAGCTTTGCGAGGCCAAGTAATCAAAACTTCAGTGTCATCCCTGGACACAAAGTTCAAATGCTCTTAAATCAGGCTTGCATTACTTAAGACTAGCAAGGCAGACTGCAGTCTCTTCTCTGACTCTTTATGGCCCATGGAAAAATTCCAAATATCCAGTCTAGCAATCCTTTTCCACCTTTCCCAAGGAATTCTTCAGAGGTGCCCAAAGCTACTACAGAAGTAGTGTTCCCTCTAAGTCGAATTATAATAATAATAATATTTATTGCATTAGCAATAGCAACTGTACAGAATTTAAAAAAAACAAAAAAACCAAACAACAACAACAACAAAAACCAGCACACACTTAAAATTATCAAATTTGTATATAGGTCGACAGTTATCAGCAATAAACTAATTAAACTCAGGGAGATTTGTTTTCTTAATCACCGCAGCTAGAAAGGAAGCCACTATAGCCGTGGTTTGATTGTCAGGGAAGTTATCAGACAAAAGCACTGAAACTACCCAAGGAAGGAGAGGAAGCTTTTCTTTTCTCATAATGGGAATGATGTATCTCTCTCTTTCCTTATTCCACTTAGGACAGAAAAGCATTATATGATCCATAGTTTCTATCATCTCTTGTCCAGAATCGCAGACACGTTCCGAAAACGGAAGTCCCAAGAAACGACCAGAGAGCACCTTAGAGGGGAAGGAGTTGAGTCTCGCCAAGGTGAACGCTCTGCGTTGTCTTGGAATCTTTAAAGTGTAGCAATATGACGGAATAGCCTCGGGGGGGCAAGACCCAAGGATAGACCAGAGCAAGTACGTCGAGCTCTTTGGAGGGTACTGCTGAAGTCAAGATCCTTTAGTTTGGATTTAATTTCTCTGAGCGACTCATTTAACAATGAAGCTGTTATATCAATCCCCAAGGTTGTTAATTTCTGTGTAATTAGTTTTGAGCGACTGCTCATGTAGGTGTCGCAGGGGATTAAATGTGAGAAACCCACTTTATTTGTGCTACCACCCTGGGCACCCTTCTTCACAGACAGTTTGAAAGCTGCAAGCCAGGCTCTCTTTTCCATTGATGGTTGGGCAAATTCAACCCTAAGTGCTGTTCCCGCTACACATCTCGGCTAAGTCGAATTAGTGTGAGCTAGCTCACAGGTTTTTAGCCTCTAGCTCACACATTTTTTGTCTTAGCTCAGGAAGGGTGGCTCTAGAACAATCTAATTAATGCAGTAGCCAAATCGCTTGCTCACAACTTTAATGCCAGTAGCTCACAAAGTAGAATTTTTGCTCACAAGACACCACAGCTTAGAGGGACCATTGGGACTGGAGAATCCTTAAGGCACTAAGCCTCCATTACTTCTCCTGAATCTAGAGAGAAGATGTCTATGGTGGAGTTCTCCAAATGTTAACAACCCTGCTTGGTGTTCACTTACACTGGAAATTTCTTCAGTATGTGAACCACTGGGAGCATGTGCTACTGCTGCCAAACTCAGTAAGGAGATAAAGAGAAAAAAAGCTTAAGTAAAAATGGGAGAACAAAGGTAAGTGTTATGTCCTCGACAAGAAGAATCCACTCAAAAACATTGATTACAATTCCGTAAAACACAGATAGCACATCTCAAGAGCTGCAGCTGTAACAAAACTAACACCCAGACGAAAGCTAGGGTGTGGAAAGTAATCAGGCTAATTAAGGCTAAACTCCCACACTATGAGTATGACAACCCAAGGAGGCCAATACACTACACCCCTTCCCCCAGGTAACATAATCCTGCAAATACCTTGGTCGAACCCTCTTACGCTGTGGGCGACCTTGGTTCTACATTTGAGTTGATATAGACTCTGATGCCCTTTCTACTGTTCCCGTGGCCTCCAGCTCATTTTGATGTTCAGGCTCCCTCTCGACAGGTTCTTGTACTAGTTTCTGAATAAGGGTTGGCTCCCCTGCCCCCACTGCTGTAATATTACTAGCACCTGCAGGAACAACAGGAACAGTTACTCCAGGCACCCGCCCCCTCATTTGGTCCACATGTCCTCGCAGCACAAGGCCATCTGATGTTTCTGTCCGATATGACACTGGCCCCGTAGCTTGCATCACCGTAGCAGGAATCCATGCTGCACCTGAACCATAGTTTCTAACATAAACAGGATCATCTGGGACAAACGAGTGGACAGGCCCTTGAACATCCCTATCCCCCAGTCGATCCTCAGTTAAGTCGGGGTGCATCCAATCCAGGAGGGTTGTCAAACGCCTGTTCATTAACAGTTCCGCAGGACTCCTGCCTGTGGTGGTACAAGGTGTAATATGCTGTGTCAAAAGAAAACTTGCCAGGCAGCGATCCCAGTCACCTTCAATGATTCATCTCAATGCATCCTTGGTAGTCCTTACCATTCTCTCAGCCTGTCCATTAGTAGCTGGATGAAAAGGGGCTGAGGTCACATGACAAATCAAACCGTTAGCAAGGAATATACGAAATTCCTCTGGTGTGAACTGCACTCCATTATCTAAAACAATCACATCTGGCAATCCATGTGTCACAAAGATGTCATTGACGAAGCAGGGATGTCATTGACGAAGCAGGGATAACTGCCAACCACTTCAAGAATGAATCAACTACTATCAGGAAACTCTGGCCCTGAAAAGGACCAGCAAAATCAATATGCAGCCATGACCAATGAGTTTTTGTTGACTCCCACCAGTGAACTGGGGCATGTGGCGGGGCTGGCATTGAGGCCTGACATTTGTTACATCTCTTTACCCACTCTTCCACTTCACTATCCATCTTAGTCCACCATACATAACTGCGTGCAACAGCTTTCATTCGCAGAATGCCTGGGTGTCCAACATGGAGTGCCTCCAACACACGATGGGATGACCACTCTATTTCCCCACAACAGGCAGCCTTTATGCACTGATAGTTCATGTTGTCTCATCATGAATGGTGCAAATTTCTCAAGCTTCCCAACTGGTCCCCCTCTCCATACCCCATTAAGAACATGGGCCAAAACTGTGTCCTTAGCTGATGTTGCTGCAATATCAGTTGCATGAAGGGACTCTAACATCAACACCTCCAATGAAGGAGGAGAATCGGCTTCAACTGATGGCAAAGGAAGACGACTAAGAGCATCAACATGGGCAATACTTTTACCCAGCCTGTGTAACAGGGTATATTCATAAGCATTCAAATAAATTGCCCATCGAAGCATTCCCACTTTAGTCGGATTTTTGGTAATCATACCAGGATGTCTACCATATCTGAGCCTCCTATTCATCCTCCCACTCACCTAGATATTTCTTCTTGGCTGCTAGTTTCAACTAAGGAGGTCAAAAACCTCATAAACTCCCTCAAACAGGGCAAGGCCCCAGGAGAAGACATGATGCCCCTCGAGCTTTTCAAGCAATTTCTTAACTGGTGGGCACCAGTCTTGGCAAAGGTATTCACTCAAATTAATTCATATGGGCTTATCACAGATGGCTGGAAACAAAGTATAGTAGTCCCAATATTCAAAAAGGGCAACGAAACAGATCCTAATAACTACTGACCAATCAGCTTGCTGGATACTGCCTCCAAATTCTATAGCATATTCCTACAGAGAAAGTTGGAAGATTGTGAGGCTGACAACCAAGTCATCATCCTAGAACAATCAGGATTCAGGAAAGGCCAAGGCACAATCTAGCATAAGAACATAAGAGACGCCAATGTTGGATCAGGACAAAGGCCCATCCAGTCCAACAATCTGTGTCACACAGTGGCCAAAAATACCAGGTGCCATCAGGAAGTCCAGCAGTGGGGCCAGGACATTAGAAGCCCTCCCACTGTTGACCCCCCCCAAGCACCAAGAAGACAGAGCATCACTTGCCCCAGAGTCCCTATCTTTTAGGTTCGCCATCGCTTTCCTCCCAAGGAGCAGGCGTCTTTTAATTTCATGGCTGCAGTCACAGTCTGCGGTGATCTGGGATCCCAGGAACGTGAAGTCTGTCACTACTTCCACGACTTCCCCTTCTATTTGCCAAGGAGTGATGGGGCCGGATGCCATGATCTTAGTTTTTTTGATGTTGAGCTTCAAGCCCACTTTTGCGCTCTCCTCTTTTACTCTGAGCAAGAGGCTCTTTAGATCCTTTTCACTTTCAGCCATTAGAGTGGTATCATCTGCATATCTGAGGTTGTTGATCTTTTCCCCAGCAATCTTAATTCCCGCTTGTGATTCATCCAGGCCAGCATTTCGCATGATGTACTCTGCATATATATTAAATAAGCAAGGTGACAGTATACATCCTTGTCGTACTCCTTTTCCTATGCTGAACCAATCAGTTGTTCCGTATCCGGTTCTAACTGTCGCTTCTTGGCCCTTATACAGGTTTCTCAAGAGACATGTGAGGTGGTCTGGTACTCCCATCTCTTTAAGGACCTGCCATAGTTTGTTGTGATCCACACAGTCAAAGGCTTTAGCATAGTCAATGAAGCAGAAGTAGATATTTTTCTGGTACTCTCTTGCTTTCTCCATAATCCAGCGAATGTTGGCAATATGATCTCTCGTTCCTCTACCTCTTCGAAACCCAGCTTGTACTTCTGGTAGTTCTCTATCCACGTACTGTTGAAGCCTAGCTTGTAGGATCTTGAGCATGACCTTGCTAGCGTGTGATATGAGTGCAATTGTGCGATAGTTTGAACATTCCTTGGCATTGCCCTTCTTTGGGATTGGAATGTATACTGATCTTTTCCAATCCTGTGGCCACTGTTGCGTTTTCCAAATTTGCTGGCAAATGGAGTGCAGAACTTTAACAGCATCATCTTCTAAGACTTTGAATAGCTCAGCTGGAATACCATCACCTCCACTAGCTTTGTTGTTAGTAATGCTTTCTAAGGCCCATTTAACTTCACATTCCAGGATGTCTGGCTCAAGGTCAGTGATTATACCGTCGTGTTTGTCAAGGACATTGAGGTCTTTCTTGTATAGTTCTTCTGTGTATTCTTGCCATCTTTTCCTAATCTCTTCTGCTTCTGTTAGGTCCCTACCGTTTTTGTCCTTTATCATGGCCAGCTTTGCATGGAACGCTCCCTTGATTTCTCCAATTTTCTTGAAGAGATCTCTAGTCCTTCCCATTCTATTGTTTTCTTCTATTACTTTGCACTGTTCATTCAGGAAGGCCTCCTTATCTCTCCTTGCTGTTCTCTGGAAATCTGCGTTCAGTTGGGTAAATCTTTCCTTTTCGCCTTTGCCTTTCGCTTTCCTTCTTTCCTCTGCTATTTGTAAAGCCTCATCAGAAAGCCATTTTGCTTTCTTGCATTTCTTTTTCTTTGGTATGGTGGTGATTGCTGCCTCCTGTACGATGTCACGAACCTCTGTCCATAGTTCTTCAGGCACTCTATCTATCAAATCCAGACCCTTGAATCTATTCTTCACCTCTACTGTATATTCATCAGGGATGCGATCTAGGTCAAACCTGAATGGCCTCGTGGTTTTCCCGATTTTCTTCAGTTTAAGTCTGAATTTTGCAATGAGTAGCTCATGATCTGAACCACAGTCAGCTCCAGGTCTTGTTTTTACTGACTGGATAGAGCTTCTCCATCTTTGACTGCAAATTATATAGTCAATCTGATTTCGGTGTTGCCCATCTGGTGATGTCCATGTGTAGAGTCGCCTCTTAGGTTGTTGGAAAAGGGTGTTCGCTATGACCAGTGTGTTCTCTTGACAAAACTCTGTTAACCTTTGCCCTGCTTCATTTTGCTTTCCAAGGCCAAACTTGTCTGTTATTCCGGTTACCTTTTGACTTCCTACTTTAGCATTCCAGTCCCCTATGATGATGAGGACATCATTTTTTGGTGTTAGTTCTAGGAGGTGTTGTAGGTCTTCATAGAACCGGTCCACTTCAGCCTCTTCTGCATCAGTGGTTGGGGCATAGACTTGGATTACTGTGATGTTGAATGGTTTGCCTTGGAATCGGACAGAAATCATTCTGTCATTTTTGAGATTGTATCCCAGTACTGCCTTTTGCACTCTCTTGTTGACTATAAAGGCCACACCATTTTTTCTACGAGATTCCTGGCCACAGTAGTAGATATAATGGTCTTCTGAGTTAAATTCGCCCATTCCTGTCCACTTAAGTTCACTGATTCCTAAGATATCGATGTTCAGTGTTGCCATCTCATTTTTGACCACCTCAAGCTTACCTTGATTCATAGATCTTACATTCCAGGTTCCTATGTAGTATTGTTCTTTGCAGCATCGGACTTTCCTTTCACCATCAGACATATCCACAACTGAGTGTCCTTTCGGCTTTGGCCCAGCAGCTTCACTCTTTCTGGGGTTACTTGTACTTGCCCTCTGCTCTTCCTCAGTAGCATATTGGACACCTTCCGACCTGAGGGGCTCATCTTCCGGCGTCATATCTTTTAGCCTTTTGTTACTGTCCATGGGGTTTTCTTGGCAAACATATTGGAGTGGGTTGCCATTACCTTCCCCAGGGGATCAGTCTTGGTCTGAATTCTCTGCTGTGGCCTGTCCGTCTTGGGTGGCCCTTCATGGCATAGCCCACAGCTTCATTGAACTACGCAAGCCCCCTCACCACGACAAGGCAGTGATCCATGAGGGGGACTTATAGTCACCACAAATACGGATGTCCCCATTAGACTTCATTGGTGTTACAATGGGTGTCTCCCAGGTAGGATGTGTCACTGGCTCTAATATACCTTGCTCCAACAAATGATCAAGTTCAGCATCAATCTTTTCACAAAGTGCAAATGGGACAAGCTGGGGTTTCATCCGAACAGTAGGATCTACAACCAATTAAACAGGTGGGCCCTTATATTGCCCAGTCCTGCAGCAAATACAGTCTTAAAATCAGTAATAATGTCATCAAAAAGGGCACCATTTACTTGATGGATGCCTGTGATTGTAATTCCCAGAGGCTCAAACCAATCCAACCCAAGCAGGCTGGTACTATGACCATGAGCAACAAATAGCCATAAGGTCCCTCTAAATGTGCAATATTGCACTTCAACCTCAGAGATGCCTTGTATCTTCACCATATTTCCTTGATAATCAGTCAGCTGAGTATGGAAAGGGACAATCTCTGGGCCCTTCTGTGGACAAATCTGACGATAAGTCTCTGATGAAATAATAGAAAACCCTAACCCAAGAGTCCACTACCATAACACATGAAACACCCTGAATAATAACAGTTACTGTCAATTTTTGTACACATGGCTGAACATGATTTACAGTATTCTCTGATTCATCACATGACACTTGTACCAAATGTGCTGTATGACTGAGGTTTCTTTCCTGCTGTTTTCCTAAAAACAGCTTGTCTATCCTTAGCCCTACACACACACTCAATATGTCCAAAACGCTTACAAAAATGACACTGTACGTCCTTAAAATGGCAGGACTGCCTTTCATGATGTCCTCCACAACTAGTGCACCTCGCAATTGGGCTTGAAAAGGACCTCTGATTTTCCCCAACATTCATTTTGGCTGCAGGCTTGTTATACTGCACCTTATGAACATCCACCGCTTGCAAATCAAGATTCCTGGTCAATTCCAATTTAGAGTATGATGGACTTCTTGCCAGAAGGATTTTCCTTGTATTTACCATTGCTGCCTCTGCAGCTAATGCCTCCTCTTGTGCAATTTGAAATGTGAGCTGTCTCTTTGCAAACAGATGCCTCTGTAAAGCTTCATCATGCAGTCCACAAAACAAACAAGCATGCAACATCTCCTCTAAGTTTGGAAAGTTGCAATGCTGTGCCAGCTGTCACAATTCAGCAATATATGAAGAAACACTCTGTTGGACTCTGGTTATGCTTATAAAAGGTATTACGTCGTGCTATCTCAAACGGCTGTGGTGAGAAATATTCTCCCAGGCCGCTCAAGATGTCCTCATAAGATGTCTCAGCAAGTTTATTTGGAGCCAACAAAGCCTGGGCTAATTCAAACATATCTGCTCCACACACACTGAGTAACACAGCCCTTTTCCTCACTGGTGCTGTAATGCCATTAGCAATTAAGTAAAATTCCAGCCTCACTGCATAACTATCCCAATTGCTAGGACAACTGGGATTGAATTCTTCAATATGTCCTTGAGCTGCCATGCCCCCAAATTGCTGACTAACCTGAAGATGCTTTAAAATAATTCCAGGCAGTTCATGCAGTACTTCAGTCTAATTCTTCTATATTTACTTAACTCCATCACAAAGGGGGGGAAAAAACTTTTTACATTCCTCATGAATCCCACCTTTGTCACCAGTTATGTCCTCCACAAGAAGAGTCCACTCGAAAAGAAAGATTTATGACAGTTCCATAAAACACAGACAGCACATCTCAAAAGCTGTAACTGTAACAAAACTAACGCCCAGAGAAAGCTAGGGCGTGGAGAGTGTAATCAGGCTAGTTAAGGCTAAACTCCCATGCTATGAGTATGGCAGCCCAAGGAGGCCAATACACTACAATAAGTATCTGTGGGTGCAGAAGAAAAAGGAGGAGCAGAATGAAGTGCAGTGAGATGTATACTGACCAGTGAAAACACAGAACGCTCTGAAATGCAGAAAGAAATGTGGAATGGGAGAAAGAGACAGGGCTTGGTGAAGTACAGTGAACTGCAGAGAAAACAAGAGGATAACAGCGCTGCAGAAGGAAAACCAAGAGTGCCATGTTGGCAGCTCTTATGAAGGTGGGGTAATAATTTTGTCACATAAATAAAATATGGCAGAACAACAAAGAGTTAGCAGGGAAAAAAGAGGCTGCAGACCTGTAGTGTTGGGAGAGAAAGGAAGCATTGCTGTGTACAAAAATTGAAGAATGGCAAAGACCTGTGGAGGTCTACAGGGAAGAAAACATGCCATGGAAAGTGGGGTGGGAGATAGCAGAGAATAGGTAAAAATAACTAAAATAATTGTAGATACAGAGGTTTCAAGCAAATAAAAGTGTAAACTGATTTTCAGAGTGATGTCATTTGTGTACCCCCATCTGAAATGAAAATCACGGAATCTAAAAGTAATAGTTCAGAAACAAATCTCAAAAGCATCTAGGAGAAGATATTATGATTTCAGAAAATCAAACCTATAATACTCTCTCATAATAATCAGTATTTTAACAGAAGATGCTCAGCACAGGCATAAAGCTACCTTTTGCAAAATCAACCTTACCTGCATAAACTGAAGTCAAGTTTTATCCTAACACACTTACCAAAATAAAATTTTAAAAATTTTAAATTCCTGATACTGTTCAAAGCTGACTGTATTTTGGGTAGACGATACAGTGAGTTAACTGAAATTGTTATGTACTTTACAGAACAATTCTTTTTCTTAATTCAGATTGTATTTTGTATTATTTACTCAGCAATACTTCAATGCTCTTATTTACATGCAGCATTTATTTTGCAGGAGACAGTCTCAATTATTCAGTTTTTGTGTATGTTTATTTTTTGCCTTTGTCATATCAAAAATTCATTGGTACACACAGACACAAATTCAGATTTTTTAAAAAGCATGCTACATGGGTAAAACTAAATCAGAGATATTGCAAGCATATACTTGATTTGGAGAGTAACAACATTTTTAAAAGTACTTGTATGAGGATACGGAGATTGGGAAAAGAGTTATTTAAACACTTACATCTTACATATGATAGAATGCTGAACCTCAAACTCCAAGTTTGTAACAACTGGACAAGTATAAACTTTGGCAGCCGCTAAATCATCAGACATCCGTCCTACTGAGCTGTCTTCAGCAGAAACTGGCTCACTCTTCCAACTTTTGTTCAGCTTCTCCATGTCTTCCTTCAGTTGATCCAAGCACTGACTTAAAAATTCATGAGCATCCTAAAGCCAAGAATACATTTTTCAGAACAGCAACTGTGACATCTTATTCACACAATTCTATCTATACCAAGTAGTATACTATGTAAAGTACACATAAGAAATTCACAGTGCAGTCCTAAGCAGACTTTAAACTGGAATACTTCTGCACAAAACAACAGTTAGTTATTTTACGCAGGCTCCCACACACCAAACCCATGCAAAAAGCCAGTCTGACAACTCAGTTTGGAATACAATTTGGAAGTTTTTGAAAACAACATTTTAAGTCTTGATGGCAAAAATGTCTCTATTGTATTTTATTGAAACATCTGTGAAATGTTTTAAATGAAAATGTGAAAGAGTTCCTAATGTTCATGATTAGACCGATTTTAAACATTATATTTGGCTCTTTCACAGTCAAATCTTACATGAGATTTTAAACATTACATTTGGCTCTTTCACAGTCGAATCTCACATATAACTCACCTATGCCACTAAATTGCATTAGTACATTTTTTAAAAAAAATCACAGCTGTTAAATACTGGGGTTAACAAAGTCAGAGAACCAGATTGCAAACATTATTGACAACTATCAGCATGGAAAGAAAATTACAACCAAAATTATAAACACAGAGATCAAAGATCTCATTAATACATTATTTTTGCTTCTAATGTAAAAATAATCGCATCAAAATAAATACTTTCAAAAACTGAATACACTCAAAATATCTAATTCTGGACAATGCCCAAGAACGCAGACTGAAAGAATTCCTAGAGGATCTGCACAAATTGGGTGAGTGGACGACAATGTGGCAAAATGAAGTTCAATGTTGGTAAGTGTAAAGACATGCACATTAGCACAAAAAAATTTCCAACTTCAAGTATAGGCTAATAGGGTCTGAACTTGATGAGACTGAAAGGGAAAAAAGATCTTGGGGTCATAGCAGATAGCTGAACAAAAGCGTCAACTAGGGATGGGCATGAACCAGGAAAATGGAGGTTCGTCCAAGTTTGTGGTTTGTGAGGTCCCACGAACCATGAACGGGGATGAACCTCCCCCACTTCGCAAACTGGTTCAGTTCATGATGTTTATGGATCTTCCCTCCCTCCTTTCTGCTGGTGGCGGCTCCCTGAGGCCAGTAGAATGGAAGGGGGGAAGATCTTGCAAAAGCTATTTAAAGGGAACATTCTCGTTAAATGGCTTTTGCAAGCCATTTCAGCAATCCATCCCGTCCCCCCCACTTCCAAGCAGAGTGGAATGAAAGGGATTGCTGAAATCGCTTCCAACTGGGAAGGCATTTAAACACCTTCTCAGTTCACTTGTGAGTTGTGCCACCACATCGCCACAGCTTGGAGAAGGCATTTAAAGAGACAACGGTGCTTTCTTCTCCAGCCACAGCAGCAGCCTGGAGCCCAGAGCACACAGGGCACATTTTTCACTCTATGTCCTGCACACTTTCTGTTCCAAGCATCTGTCCACTAAGAAAGCATTGGGGGAGGGGAGAGAAAGCTGTAATAGGAGGGTGAGGTAAGCAAGAGGAAGGAAACAAGAGGTGGGGGATGGAATGCCTCCTCCCCTAATGGGTTAACTTCTTATAGTCTACTAGCCTGCTACCCGTGCTTAGCTACGGTATTTAAGTTCCGTAGATCCAGTTATAATACTGATGATATGAAATTTGAAATGTGACATTTGTTGTAGGAATTCTAACAGAGAAGATTGTGGTGTAAGAAATTAAGTGAGACATACGTACTTTTTTCTCTCTCTACTGAAGGACCGCTCTCTAGACCACATTGGTGGTTCTGCCCTCAGGTGCTAGGATCACCAGGCTGCTTGGTGAGCTCAATCTGGAGCAGGCCACATAGAACTGCCCATTTAAGAAGCAGTTGTCTGTTAAGTCAACTCCTGCTACATTCACAAAAGTGATGGCCTCTCTACTTGTGTTCCTGGATTGTTTTGCTCATATGGAGACTGTGTTGTTTTGAGCATCTCAGGGTGATCTTGCTGGTACTTGGTCTGCACAGCTCAGTGCAGTCAACTCCTGCCACCTTCCACGAAAGTGATGGCATCAACGCTTGCCAGGAGCTTTCTTGGGGGCAGTAAGAGGTGAGAGGTGTGAGGGGGAGTTGATGTGAGGGAGTGGTGATGTGGTGAACATTTCTTCAGGTTCATGAGGGAGGCACGCATCGAAATGGCTCCTAGAAATGTCCTTTACTATCACCCCATAAACATTCATACCCTGGCCCTGTTCCTACACCTGACAGACACCGGCCTGTCTGGTGTTGGCGGGGGATTGTATTTAAAGGCATCGGGGAGGCTGGGCCAGCAGCAGTGCTAAGGCAATCCCGCTGAGCAAACCTCCCCGGCAGCTGCAAGCATCCCACCTCCTCTCCTACACCTGACAGGCAGCTGCCTGTCCAGTGTAGGACAGGGAGAGGGGAAGAGTATTAGAAGCCACTGTGAAGGCAGGGCTGGCAGGATCACTAACTCTTTACTGCTGGGGCAGGCTCCCTCGTGGCTTTAAGCACCCTACAACCGCTGCTGCACCTGACAGACAACCGCCTGTTAGGTGTAGGAGGTGGGGGGAGTGTGTTGGAAACCATCCCACTTCCACTCCTACACCTGACAGGCAGCTGCCTGTCCAGTGTAGGAGGGGGAGGGGGGATGAGTATTAGAAGTCACTGTGGAGGTGGGTGTCAGCTATGCTGCCATTAGGTTTATGGGTTCCAGTTCACTTGCTTGACCTGTGTACCAGCCAGGCCCGCATTCCATTCCCCTTGGTGCCTCTGCTCCTTATCTCTGACCTTGTAGGTCACTCCTTCATGTAGTGTCTTCCCATATTTCAACCGTGGGACCACTTTCGCTTTTTTGCCAACCCACCAATGGGTTTTCCCGCCGGCGGGAGAGTGCCTAATTGGCCCATCGATGGGGGGGGGGGGCTTTTGAGTATACTATATCTAATCCTGTAGGCTTAATATTAGTTATTCTTAACAGTGAATGTGTTTATGCCACCATAGTTTTCACAATAAAGTAAAACCTTCTTGGAAGTGTGTGCTAAATGACTGACTGTGGGTCCTGACAGTGGGCCTGCACCTGACAGCCAACAGCCTGTTAGGTGTAGGAGGTGGGGGGAGTGCGTTGGAAGTCATCAGAGAGGCTGGGACAGCAGCTCTGCTTCATCTCACAGGCAAGGTTGTTGGCCACTCCTGATTTCCCCAACTGTCATTAACTCTCTGCAGTCCCCTGTAACTGTTGGGTTTTTTTACCTCAGAACACTGAGCTCCGCAGCTGACCAATCAGAGAGTGGGGGGTGCAGAGAGGCAGCTGCCTGGCAGCCGCATAGGAATCAATCAGGGGAGCACATTTCCCCCCTTTTTGACCCACTTAGGGGTCGAATTTCTAAAAATCCCTTCTTAGCGAGCTCCTATGCCACGGTAAGAGCGCTCTCCCCAAATCTGGTGTCTCTAGGTCCAGTGGTTTGGCCTGGGTGTTGATTTTACGGTGAGACTTCCTTTTATATATATAGATTAATAATAAGACACATGTCCATGATGCAGCAGAATAAAGTCTCTCAAAAAAATGGTTACTAGAAAATGCATCCAAACTTCTCTGCTTGCAATATTTGCTACCATATGCTAAGGGCAGGATTTGTTTGTTGAAAGCCATCAGCTACACATTTCAGAAAACCATGCGGAACTCAGGTTCTTTTTGGAGGGGGGGACTGCGGAAATATTATTATGAGTGGTCTCAAAAAGAAGCACTTAAACTTTCTGACTGCAAGCATACTTCCTGTTTGCTTAGAGAAACAGTAGTACTCACATTTTGCATGTAACCAGAGAATCTCTCTGCAGTGGCTGAAATTGCATTTTTCACCTTCTTGAGTAAATCTTTCTTTACCTCAGGGCTACAAACATCCTTTTTAGCAAGCAGATGAGCAAAACGTCTAGAAAAATAAACGCAGTAGTGATTTGAATAATAAAAATATCTGAAAAGTACTGTTGCATATTCTCCCCCAGAAACATTACTTGCTCCCAGTATAACATGGAAAAGGTTCAGTATTTATTTGAAGTGTATTTCCATTGTTTGAGGTTTTCTATAACAGCCAAGATCCCTCAAGTATCAGGAGAAAAATGTCAAGAGCAAGAGTATGTAACTAGAATTTTCCTATACAGCTTTCAAAACAACCTACGTTTGGATTTCCTTGCATTTTCACAAGACTGTTTTGTCTACCTAAGTCAGTGATCAGTCCCTAAGTCAGTGATCAGGCTGGCTGACTGGAGGGAGCCGAGACGCGGCAAGATCGTACGTTGCCGAAAAAACCAGCAGGGGTTGCTGCTGAAAAAAGAACGGAAGACCTGCGCCTACGTCTAGCAAAGACCTGAAAGACCTGCGTCAGCACCAAGGAAAAACCACCGTGGAAAAAAGCTAAGAAGAAAAGAAGACCCTGCCGAAAATAGGGGGTGCCTGGGTAAGGAATTCACCTCCCCTGTCTATGTGCCCCTAGGTTAGAAAAACTGTACAAACTATGTAAACCGCCCCGAGTCAACGGAAAGGGGCAGTATAGAAATCCAATGTGTAATGTAATGTGTGTAATGTAATATTGTAACATCAGTAACAGATGAGTTCAGTCAAGTCAGCAGGATTTTTAAAAAAACATGCTTGAAGACACTTCATAGTCTTTTACAGAAGCACACATTCACATGCTTCAGCTAGCAATTACCAATACGGCCACTTTTATCACTACTCGAACCAGATAAAAATTATACCCTACCCATGGAGCTAGTACTCACCTGATAAGTGCGTTGAATGGAATTTTTTTCCATGGGATATTTTGCTTCAAAAGATCATTAGCAAATGATTGAATTGAAAACAGAGACTGTAAAATAGCATTCATGTAACAGGTATTTCCCAGGTTTGTAAATCTGTAAAGAATGACAGGATTATATTACATAAAATGAATTATAACACAGATAAGAACCGACATGTTAAACATGGTTCCCTCTGATTCCCTCAAGATTAGGAGTGAGAACTGTGCCTGCTGGGAAATTTTCCAGTGGGATTAGGAGGGATTTCTCTATAAACTTGAAATCCTTAATTTGCTAAAAAAACCCTGAAAAATAAAAAAATTACATCAAGGGATTAAAACTCCCCAAAATAATGGAAACAAGTCCTGTAGCTCTCAGTCTCTATCGTGGAAAGCGGCTGAATCTTCCAAGCCTTGGTTTCTGTAAAGCAAACCCAGGGGGGAAGCAGGAGTAGACTTGAAGCACTTGAAAGGGTGTTATCCCCATCTCCCATCATGACCCTAAGGGAGGACTCACCAGCCACAACGCAGCTGGACCTAACTGTGATGGACATAGCCACTAACTTGAGCCTATGGGTGTGCTACTCCAATCATCTTTGAGATAGAGGGTGACGTGTTGGAGGCAGAGATGTAAAATTTCCGGAAATTTTGAAGCTCGGAAAAAAACCCGGGTTTTTTTCCAGGTTTTTTCGGGGGAAAACTGAAATGTTCGGAGAAATTGAAAAAAATGCTATTTCGGAGAAATTGAAAAAAAATGCTACATTAGTGCTTCAAGTCTTTTGTCTTTTCTAGATTGAAAGTCGTTCTGTTACTTTAGGAACATAAAATATGACTATGGACATTTTTACTTGGCATGAAATTATCACAACTAGCATATTAAAAATACAGTGTATCCAAACATAAGAACATAAGAGACGCCAATGTTGGATCAGGCCAAAGGCCCATCCAGTCCAACACTCTGTGTCACACAGTGGCCAGAAATACCAGTGCCATCAGGAGGTCCAGCAGTGGGGCCAGGACATTAGAAGCCCTCCCACTGTTGACCCCCCCAAGCACCAAGAAGACAGAGCATCACTTGCCCCAGAGCCCCTATCTATACCTTGTGGCTAATATCCACTGATGGACCTCTGCTCCATATCCTTATACTAATACCCAAGTTGCCCCCTCCGTGCGGATATCTATATCTGCACTTTGGGGGCACTTGGGGGGCAGGGGGAGGCTTGTGCACATGTGGGGCAGTCCCCACATGTGCACAAAAATAAAAAAAGTTAAAAAAAAATCGGGGGGATGTTTAAATCCCCCCGAAAGTGCAAG
>NW_015160300.1:183793-244565 GCF_001447785.1 Gekko japonicus
GGTCCCCCTCTTGTGCTTATCTAATTCCCTTTTGAAGCCGTCCATGCTTGTAGCCGCCACCACTTCCTGTGGCAGTGAATTCCATGTGTTAATCACTCTTTGGGTGAAGAAGTACTTCCTTTTATCCGTTCTAACCCGACCGCTCTGCAGTTTCATGGAGTGCCCACAAGTTCTTGTATTGTGAGAAAGGGAGAAAAGTACCTCTTTCTCTACCTGCTCTTTCCCATGCATAATCTTATAAACCTCGATCATGTCACCCCTCAGTCGTCTTTTCTCCAAGCTAAAGAGCCCTAAGCGCTTTAACCTTTCCTCATAGGGAAAGTGTTCCAACCCTTTTATCATTCGAGTTCAGACTGTAAATTCATGCACTTATATGCTGCTAACATTTTGAGTTGCCCTTTTCTGCACTTTTTCCAAAGCTATAATATCCTTTTTAAGAATACCCGCCCACATGCAAAAACAAAACTGAAACCTTTTTCTTTTCTCGTGACAATAGCACCTCCTAAAGGAAGAAATGCATCTTGTTCTTGCAGTGGAGAGTTCAGTTTGTAACCTAGGACTTGCTTATCCTCAGTGCACAGAAATTAGATCAATCTGATACCATATATATATATTTTAGAAATGATTCGGAAAATATTTGAACACCTTGTCTTAAAATATTTTATTCGTCATGTTAAAATAAAACGTTCCATAATCATTTTTTTTTTCTTTTCTTTTTTCAATTTTTCGGGAAAAAACAAAAAAGGCTTCAGGAAAAAAACGTTTTTTCCCCTAATTTTTCCGTTTTTTTCCGGGCCTTCACATCTATAGTTGGAGGGAACACACAAGAGTTCAGTTCTGTCTCAGGGAGAGAGCAGTGAGCGTTCATGTCTGGTTCAGGAAAAGAGCAGACAGAGTGAAGGGTAGCAGAGTGGTTTGGCTCTACTTCTAACAGGGAATAGAGTACCCAATTGTTACGCCTGTCTCTGGCAATGAACAGACCTTATACTATTTAGCCTGACTCTTGGGAAAGGGATGGCTGGTGTGGGTGGAATCTTGTATGTGTGTGTGTGCGTGTGCATGTACGTGTGTGTGTGTGCTAGGATCCAACCCAGTGGCTTACTTGTAAAAACCTGTTTATGCTTGAAAGTATTTATGGCGACCTCACCCACTTCCCTCCCTCAGAGGCATGATTTTCCCTCCATTGTTCTCTCCCTTTCTAACTGAGCAGCCTTATTTATCCATTTTCTTTTTTTCTGAAGAACTATAACTGTACCACCCCTGTCACAGTATGAAATTTTGCTGCTGGCTCAACCCAGGAACCTGAGGGAATCGTCAAGATCCCCCCCCCCTTTAATTTAAACCACTGAAATGGCACTAAAGGCTTTTTAAAAGTTCCAAAATAAAATATTTTATTCAACGCAGAAGGGGACGGTCAGGTGAAATCAGGGGTAAAATTTCTGAGGTAAATCAATAAGCACAGACTACAGTCTTTCAAGCAGCTGAAGGTTTCTTAAGTTTTTCACAGTAACTTAGGATCTTTAAGATGAGAGGGCTTTTTTCATTGTTTTCCAAACACTCCAGAACATTTTCTTTTTTGGTAGTTTTGCATTTTGTGTGTGCACACATGGACATGTGTGTGTGCCCGTGCCTGGAAGTCACGGGCACACATACAGGCACACTGGATACTCCTACTGGGGCATGGAGGACATTCAGAGAAGTAGCTTGATAGCCTAACTCTGCCTCCTGGCCCTGGTATTCCTTAAAGGTCTCCCATCCAAATACTTGCCAAGGTCGGCCCTACTTAGCTTCTGAGATCAGGCTTGCCTGGGCTATCCAGGTCAGGGCGCTCCAGTATACTTTCTTGAGCGTATTTGACTCTTTTGGTTTCCAGAAGGCAGGGATACTTTGTCCAATACCCAAACTCCTTCACGAAACACACCAGTACTCTTCTTGACTTCCTCAGATTTAAAATGCAGTTTCTAAGCACACCAGACTAGGTATCACTCCACTCTTCAGAGCTATCTCCGTGTTTTAACTGGGTAGGGAAATTCTTCTCTCACTAGAAGACCTATCCCCTTTTTTGGCCTGAATGAGATTCTTCACCTAACTGCCCACTCCTCCTGCCAGCTTTCCCAGTACTCAGTCTGTGTTAAACTGCTCTCAGTCAGGGCTAAGCACAAGTCCCCTCAGCACTAAACCCTCCTCTGTCAGAGCTAGACTCAGACTCGTCAATACTAGACTCTTCTCAGTCAGGTCTGAATTCAGACTCCAGGAGCACCCAACTCTTCTCCATCAGGACTGGACTTACACTGAATCCTCTTTAGTATTCAATTCTCAAGTCTTTCTCTGCTCAACTGATGCTAACCAAGCAGATCTCTTGGAGGAGTCTATCACTCAAGGCTCTTTGGCTCTGTGAGGAATTAACCCTTCACAGTCCATTACCTGTTTACAAGTGCAGTCCATCATAGTATTAAAGAAAATTGATACTCTCTAAATTAACATGCCTCAGCCAGGTTTCTCTTTTGTCTTATGTCTATTGGGAATCCGATGCTGCTGATTTGTTCCTGGAAACTTATCTTTAAATAAATCATTGTGGTTAAATATACAAATGTGAGGGCGATCTGGCTGCGACATCTGTCACCCCATTGATCGCCAGGGTTGATTTGGCTGATCTGGCTGGC
Organism: Gekko japonicus; assembly: GCF_001447785.1. Lineage (NCBI taxonomy): Eukaryota > Metazoa > Chordata > Lepidosauria > Squamata > Gekkonidae > Gekko > Gekko japonicus. Next base: position 186,457 of record NW_015160300.1, read on the forward strand.
TAGGCGGGTGTCCCCTACCTCCCTCACCCCTCCTTCACTGCGCGTTCGGTGGAAGAGGACGACCATCCCAGATAGAAGGAGTGTACCGTTCTTTGGTCAAGGGTATACGATAGCTGCGCTCCCCTCCAGCTTTGCAAACAATTGAGCTATATCAATTGCAGCTGAAAGCTTTACACAGTGTGACTTTAAAAGCTATGTGGTGGCAAATTTGGCTTTGGCTACTGTTCAAACCATCTAGGAGAGACTCATGGCAACCTTTTATAATGTTATTAATTTTCTTCAAATATAACAAAGGATTTACATAACAAAATAAACACCCTTTCAAGTCACTCTTAAAACAATACAAGAGGGAGGAAGAGATGCAAGCTAATGGATTTGTCACACAGAACTGAGGCTCCTTGCTATAATGGAATATTTCCAGAACTCTACCTAGCAATTCATTACATTAAAAAAAGCAATTATTTCAACAGTTTAATTTACATGCCAAAAAAGAGAAAATGTAAAGAGATACAGAAAGAGTTATTCAAAATGTTAGCAGCATATAAGTGCATGAATTTACTGTCTGAAGTCCTTTCCTGTCTCCAGTTTACTGACCTAAAAGCAGGCCAAAGCATTACTTTTACTTACTATTAAATACTGATTTTGCATAAACAGTGACCACCTAAGTGATAGCCCTGACTGGAGTCACATTTAAGGCAGATGTACATAAAGTCATGGAGTTAGGATGCCAGGTGTGTAAATGGCAATAAAAACTGCTGAAAAAGAAGAGACTACAGTGATTGAGGAAAAGCTCTACTTTGTTTGCTAGTGTGAGAGAGGTCTATTGTTTCTATGTACACGTAAAAGAGCAGAAGCACTTTTAGATGCACACACATACATATGCAAACGCTTACCCTTGCAGCTGCTGTTGTGGGTGAGTGGAAAGGGGGACTCGTGACTTGTTCCATCCCATATAATCCTGATTCAATCTCATTTTTTTAACAGAGAGATGGGCTGGCTGAGAGGGAAAACCCAAGCTTCTTTTAGCAGAAGGCATCTGATTCAAAACATTAGACCTATAAAAGTGAGATGGGCAAAATAACAGAATTTCCATTAAAAAATTAGCAAAACCAATTAAACCTATCAAAAATAGATTAAATATAATAGGTATACATCAGAAGAAAGGTATTACGCGGTAATCAACCTCCCACTTTTGTACATACATTTCTTTTTATTCTCACAGAATGAGAGAAATATGTTATCACAAACTGTATTTATGGAGTCACAGAAAGCTTTCTAGATTATCAGTCAACTCCCATTTTGCCATGACAGCTGGTTCAATCTCTGTTTTCAGAGGAGAAAACCCAATTTGTCTAAGCTATCCCACCACTCAGGGTGGCTATGTGGCGTAGACCAGAGCCTGGGCCTTTTCTATCATTGCTCCAGCTCTGGGGAATGGGCTCCCTGAAGAGGTGAAAGCCCCCCCCCTTTCTTGGAGATCTTCAGCTGGCACTGCAAGGCCAGCCTGTTTGCCAAGGCTTTTGAGGGGGTTTAAATGGCAGGCATCTTTTATGGGAGGGAGGGGGAGAGATCTGAGGCTTGCTATTTTATTCTTTGATTTTTGCTGGGGATGCTCTAACTATTATCGTAAGCTGCCTTGAACCAAGAGGAAAGGTAGGATATAAATACTTTAATAAATAGAATAAATAGGCTCTCACATCTGGATGTACTAGTACACCTTCCCAAATGAAAAAACCTTCAATAGTGCTTCATGCATCAGGGGAGAACAAGCTGCATTTGTGCCCATCATGGAAAGCCAGAGGTCTGTGGTGATGTCTGAATGTGCCTTTAGTGTTGGATCATCATACTAATAGGAAGAATTTCTTCCTCAGGCCAGAATGCTTGGTAGAGTTTCATGTATGTTATTTTTCGATGTGACACGGGTTCCTTGAGTGACCTAGATGTTCAATCCACAATTCTGTTAATGTACAGTTGTCAGCTATGCTGCCATGGGGTTTGGGGAGTTCATTCTGTGTCTTGTTACTTACTATTGCATTTATATCCCTGCTATTCTGCTTTTGCTGAAACGCTCATCTCCACAGATGTGCAGGAGGAGTTTGTGTTGTCTGGAGCTCTCCTCTCTACCCTGAGAGACTCCCAATTCCCAGCTTTAGTCACCTAACGGTTTCCTAAGTTATCCCACGCGCTGGAGGGGACCTAACTGGCCCATGCCGGGGGGGGGGGGTTTGCATACGAATACCCTATATCCCATTAGGCTCTATGGGTCACCGCCATTCTTAACAGTGCCTATGTTACTGCATCTATAGCTTTGCAATAAAATGTGTGTGTACTTCGTTGTTAGCTGTGGGTTCTGACAACAGTTTCCTTTAACCTTTTCATAAAAATTCAAAAAACATTGCTCTGGTGGAGGAATAATATAATACGCACACATCATTTGATGAATGCAGTGCTCTGATGATGAAACTTTAAAAAAAAATCCATACCTACCTGTCCAGATTAGAATTGCTAGCTGAACAGTCCTTTGTGGATGACCTACCACCATAAAATGAGGAGGTCTGTAAAGGCAAGATCCCTTGAAAAGGAACAGAAATACTTGTTGAAGACAAAAAAAAAAAATCTTTGTGGGTTAACATACTACCAAATGCTACATGGTGTCATGTTAACCCAGTTTCCTTGCAACAATTATAATGTACAGATGTGTGCCACCAAACTTTTGCCCAGCAAAATAAAGTTAACTGCTGAGGGTAAATTGAAAGGAAAACCAGCCAGGAGACAGAAAAACACTGGCAGAACATTTTGTATCTGGACATGTAGCAGCTCACGTCTTCTAATCCTTCATTTAAAAGATTCTTATAAAAAAATCTTGTATGGAGCTTCTTATTCTTTCTTCTGAATTATTCCCTGAACATATGGCTCACATTTATCTCCCCCCCCCAAGATTTCTCAACCTGAAAGCAAGATCATTCCATTGAACTAAATATGGATACCAACACAATAATAGAGTTCAAAGGTACTGTTCTGCAGGCACAGGTGTGTGCAAGTTCAGTGATTCCCCCTTCCCACCCTGACTACCATATCTGCAAGGGTTCCCCTGATCCCAGAAACAGAATTTTAAGGGAGTGCAGTAGACAGGGGAAGGCAAAAAAGTCCTATTCACAGTAATCTGGATCCATCTCTCATGTTCAATTTTACTAGTTAGCACAATCATTGTATCAACTTGTCAAAAACAGTAGCATTGAACTCGTTTACCTGATGCTCTGTTCTCTTCAGCCTGTTTCAAATTCAGCTGCTTTTCTCTGCTACTACATAAAAATTTCCGTGCCGGATCAGTCATGGCTTTGTTATTGCTGCAAATAATACATACAATTTATTTGAAGTTAATGTACAATACTATGCTACTGTCTACATATATTTGGTACCCCTATTTTTTTCCTGTCCTTTGCAAAATACTGCACTTCCATGTAAACAAACCACACCCATATTTGAAAGAGTAGGCCTGTGCATCTTAATCTTAAAAGAGCAGGTTTTATACCCCACTTTTATACCTTAAGGAGCCTCAAAGCGGCTTACAATTGCCTTTCCCTTCTTCTCCCCACAACAGGCACATCGTTTATTATATTTGATTTATCGGCCACACTTTCTTGCAAACAGGGCCCAGGGCGGCTTACATCAAAGGTGAAATAGGTGGGGCCAAGAGAGTTCCTGAGAGAGGAATGACTGGCCCAAGGTCATTAAGCAGGCTTCAAGTAAAGGAACGGGGAATCAAACCCACCACTCTTAACCACTACAGCATGCTGGCTCTCATTATTAACCATTCCGTTAGTTTCACCAGGGAAATGTGAAGGGAGCCACCCCACTAGCACACCATTACTGCAATCTTAAGCAGAATTACACCCTTCTAGGTTGGGGGGGGGGGTTTTGCCATCAAGTCACAGCTGACTTACGGCAACCCTGTGGGGATTTCAAGGCAAAAGACATTCAGAGGTGGTTTGCCATTGCCTGCCTCTGCTTTACGACCCTAGACTTCTTTGGCAGTCCCCCATCGAAATATTAACTAGGGCAAACCTGATTAGCTTCTGAGATCTGATGAGATCAGGCTAGCCTGGGATACTCAGGTCAGGGCACTAAATCTTAGAAAGGTGTAAATTCTGTTTAGGATTGCATTGCTAACTACACACAGTTAAATATACATACACAAGATACTATTAACAAATACATACAGTTTTCAAGTATTATACTAACACTGGGTTTTTACAACAAAGTATAATAAGATTTTAAAGCAGAAATCATATAGGAGATATTTTCAGCAGACAGCAGGAACTTAACTGTGGGGGAGAGATGAAGAGATGGTAGAGAAGATGTGGAAAAACAAGTTTTTTTACCTTGATGAATCATTCTCTTTAGGGTAATCTTCATTCATTTCTGAAGTAGACTGTGTCCTTTTCCTTCTTTCACTGTTTTATTAAAAAAACACATCCATTCAGTCCACAAGAAAACAGAGGAACTCATTCTTTCATGTTAAACAATATTTTAAGACATCCTCCCAAAAGTTTTACATTTGAAAACAGTATTAGCATCATTGTTTTCCAGCTTGTTTAGCATGCAAGCTCCAGAGGCATTTTCCAGAGGGCTCACATATAAAACAAATTATATAACCCGAAAAGCAATTGGCAAATTGTTTTCAAAGCCATACATAAATTAATACATGCACACTAAAGATGCAGTGTCTTAAAAAGTTTGTTTCCATACCGATTTTCCAACAATCCACTTCTGTGAGGTGTTGAAGCAGCAGGAGTAACCACCATGTTAAGCCTGTTGCCAGACATTCCCGCTCCCACAGAATTCTTAATGGATGCTCTTCCTGGGCTGGCAAGCACCTTACGAAGTGGAGTTTCATCTTTATTTTCTACAATTCCCTTTTTGGAAGGTGTCTAAAAAATCAAAAAGTGAATGTTTATCAACTATGTTGATAAACTATATTACTGTTGCAAATCACAGGCCCAATTTATTCAGTAGTCCTGATGCAAGGAACTACAAAGACTGCTGTATGCACTAACTGTATGAATTACAGCTTCCATGCAGGGCATATGTACGCACAGCTGACCCTATTTGTACTACACTGGCCATATATACTCTTTAGCTCCTCAAACCATCAACTTGACTGGAGGCACTGGTTCACCCAACTAATTATTTGATCTCTACTGCGTTGAAATCATGCTAGTGACTCTCCTTTGTTAATTCCAGTACCTTTTTACTGGAGTGACCTTGGCAAATTTCTTAATATTCAAATCAAGTTAAGATTCAAGGGCAATTTAGCCCTTAAGTCCAAGGGCTTTGCTTTTGATTGGCTGCTGATCAGGTTGCATGTGTTATGAAGTCACAAGCTGTATATATAATTTAACTAAATAAATACATGGAACATCACAAAACAGCTACCTAGTGTCAGCAAGCTGTCATGGTTGATCCTTTGTATATATGCTTCACATGTTAGGACCTCTTAACCTGCATTGCTTTCTGTATTAACTCATATGTTGATAGTTGTTGCCTAGTGACCCTTGCGCATGCTCATAAACGGCAAGCTTGTTAGCGAAACGCATAAACACTTCAAGGGCAGGTGGGAGATAAGGGAGGACGCTTATGTCTACTGCTATCGGTCAGAGCCTGGGAAGTACGATGTTTTGGAATCTCCAGGCCGTTACGATTCCCATTACTTTGGCGCTGTTTTTCCCGGGCGGGAAAGTATCTCATTGGTATAGAGTCTGTTTGAACTTTGTTCATGTTACCTGCTTGATGTATTGCACGCCATTCTAAACAGAAATCTTGTTAGTGACACATCTTTTAATAAAGTCATCCTCGTGACTGAGAAGTGGCTCGTTGATTGATGGTACCATTACACCTAGATAGTTCATACTAAACATACATAACATGAAGCAAGAATAATGGTTTGCTTTCCAAACATCTGAACATTCTATTGTGCCTGTTTTTTGAACTAATAGGTAAAGAAAGGTTAAGTGCCTCCCTCCAGCTATTGAATTAATCTCAATTAATTAAACCTTAAATCCATAGAAGACCCATCAGTTCCTTTGAAGACAGATCAACTCTACATATCTGCCTTGATAGTATAGAAATGATGACTCCATTTTCCATCATGACTCTCCAATGTTCCCTTTAACTTGGCCTTGCTTTGATCTGAGAAACGTCAAAGGATAGATGAACAAAAAGCCCAACAGAACTTCTTATAGCATGGTAGCATATGCTGTTAAGCAATCTTTAAGACTGCTAGGGTTGGCTCTGTGACCCTGGAAATGATACTAATCTATGTAGTCAAACCATCAACTTGACTGGAGGCACTGGTTCACCCAACTAATTATTTGTTTCCATACGGATACAAAGGTGATGCAGCTGTGGTGAGTGCTACCTAAAGCTATGTATTCCAAGAAGAAAGCTACTTCTCCTGAGCAAAGGTGTGCTTTCTGCTCATCCTACATGAGGGAGAATCAGAGGTCTTTCTCCTGCTGCATTCCACTATGAAAGTGTAAAAAGAAATGCACAAATGCGCACACCATTTTGGAATTACCTCTGGCCAGCTTATGCCCTCATTTAATTAAATAATCATCCCAACCATATAAAAGTGAGCCTGCAGGCAGTTTATAACAAAATTTAAAGCAGTAATCACAACAGTTAGCATATATGAGCTAATTTCCAATGAACCAATTAAAACAGAAGCTGCAAATCACTGTCTGAAAAAAGTACTTCTTCAGCTTTGCACAGAAGACACTGAGGGGCAGCAAGGGGGATTCCCATCAATTGAGTGATTGAAAACTGACACTGCTATGGAAAAGATCTTCTCATATACACACCAAACACTTTTTAGACAACGGGAAAAGCAGGCAAAAGAACCTCTGAAGATGATTTAAGTGCCCAGATAAGTTTTATGTGAGAAGGTGATGCTTAAGCTATCCTAGATCTAGGTTATTTATGGCTTCAAGGATCAAAACTTTGCACGGAGCCTGGAATTAAACCAGAAGCTGGTAAAGAACTATATGCTCCAAATAGTTTGTCTTATTAACATCCTAATGGATACATTCTGCTACAGCATCCCTGCTCTTCAGAGGCAGTTTGTGTTGAGTATGTTATATTAATCAATCTGCAATCACCAAGTATGATTAATTATGGTTAGATCTTTTCTGTCTCAGAAAGGGCACAGGTGGCGTATTACCTAAAGCAGGTAAAGGCCTTTGTGGCCACCTCTGACACCTGATGACCTTTGAGCAGCACTGGATATGAGAGCCCTCAACATTAAAATTAACAGTTTGGCCAAGATATCACAAACATCTCCCAACAGCTGATTTAGGAAGCAAATACAGAGTACATGCCTTAAATCCAATATAAGGTGCTCAAATACTGACACAGCATTAGTACTTCTTGCTAATTCATAATATCATAATATTCCAAGCTACTCTATCATAATGTTAACTGTACCAAAGAAAAGATAGAAGGAATGTAAAAAAGGAAGTGGACAGAACTAATTGAAATACCTGGTTCTCAATGTACTGAAGCTGCCTGTTGGACTCCTTCTGTGTAGTTCTATTACCCAAGATACCTCCAAAACTGCTGGATCCTTGGGTAGATTTTGCAGCTAAAAGGAAACACTGTTAAGTTCAAGCTTACATTTATATTTTTCAGTTTTATTTCTATTTCATTTCCTTCTTCTAAGTCAAATCACTTAATAAAAGCTCAAGAGTGTATACTGATTTTACTTACAAAAGATTGCTTTTTATTTTTCCTTGAAGAATTTGCCCCATGGATATGGTAGCAATAATTGTGTCGCATACCATTTGTAACATTATCACACCAGGAAACAGATCAGGAATGCATCCTATGGTAAAACTTTCATGTGAAAGTGCATGGTGCTAGTGTTGTATGGAACAACAACAAAAGCTAGACAGTGATGTGGGCAGATGTGGGGGGGGGGGGAATTATACACACAGAACATACGTCATTAAAGAAAATAGACAAGTGCTTAATTGCAGCAATAATCCATCTTTCCCTTTGAGAGAAGAAACTTCTCCCCTCCCCCATTGTGAAAGTTCACAAAGGAAAGAGACCAGTAGGCCTAGGTATCTCTTCTGTAGTGTATGCCAGCTTGGTGTAGTGGTTAAGTGCGCGGACTCTAATCTGGGAGAACCGGGTTTGATTCCCCACTCTTCCACTTGCACCTGGCTGGATGACCTTGGGCAAGCCATAGTTCTGATAAGGGCTGTTCTTGAAAAAGAACAGTTTCTTCAAGAGCTCTCTCAGCCCCACCAACCTCACAGGGTGTCTGTTGTGGGGAGGGGAAGGGAAAGGAGTTTGTAAGCCACTCTGAGACACCTTTGGGTTGTGAAGGGCAGGGTATAAAAGATCAATCACAAGATACCTCTCCCTTCCCTAACAGGGCCTCCAGACCAACTTGACAAAATCCAGCCCTCCTCTACATGGTTACTGATGACCACCCCTCTTCTGCTCATGCCTATGTTGGCTTTCAAGAACACACACTGCTCATGCTGCACAGGGTTCTTTTGGATCCCAACATGGCCCCAGAGAAAATTCCTTGAACTGAGGCAGCTGGGGCATATGAGAAACCCAAATGCATGAAGGGAGAAGAGTAAGCAGACAGGCAGCAGGCTAAAGGGAGATCCCACCTAGGGTTATAACATGAGATAGATCTAAGTAAAGCAATCCAGTGCTGGAGACAGACTTGCCTCCTCAGCCAGGAACACAAGCTATAGAAAGACATGGCAGAGAGGTGGGCCAAATCACTCCCCTTAGCCTTCTAACACAATTGGTTAAGGGGGACAAATCAGAAGACTAGCAGGTGAGTAGCCATCTATAGGTTTTGCAAGGTTCCCCACTGCCCCCAGCTCATGCAGTTCTAGAACTCACTTACCACCCATAAGGACTAAAAAATGATGGAAGATCAATCACAAGAGATGTGTATTTATTCACATCTGCTCAGTTACTTGGTAAGCAGATGGGGGGGGGTCTTTTTACATGAAAAAACACAAGGGAGAGAAACTAAACTCAGCCCCTTCCATCTTTAACCTCACTGTACTCCATGGTCTGAAGCCCAGCTTCAGTGCCCAAAGTGAGCTGTGCTGAAAGAAAAATGCTTAAACTGCACAGAAAGTTATGAAGTAGGAGAGAGAACTAGTTTTAGCTCTCTTCACTCATATACTGTTTTCTGTAAAGCCACACTCAACACCTATAAATCAACATGTATGGATCTCCCTTATGTCTACTTTGGTCTTAAATTTTGCAGAGCACTAAAATCACTTACGGTATTTTCCTTTTTGGAATGAGTAAAATGCCTTTTGAGACAAGATTTTACTCAAAATCTGTTGTATGAAGGTTTCTGTACAAAACTATCCAGAATTAAATACTGCAAAGTCCTTTGCTTACTGTAGACATATATAACGTATTTCAACTATGTGTTATTTGTTTTCTCTATAATATGGCATAATCTGATACTACACTACTAAAAAATTTAATGTTATAAAGTTTACCATGTTTAATCGTATATGCTAATCTAGTTAAGAACTTCGCATTTTTTTCTACCAAACCAGAAAAAAAAATTAGGTTTGGTAAGAAACTATTGCATAAATTAAAATCTGTGCAACATTTTCCTAAGTTTGGGGTTTTCTTCCATAGCTTGAAAGTCTCTGATAATTTATATCTCTAAGTTTACATTCCCACAGCACATAAAACATTATGTATAAGTACCTGAGACCAGTTCTAAATACTTTCTCCTGACAAGAGACAAAGCAAATTATGTTTTGCACTCACCTGTATGAAACCTGTTTTGAACAGCCTCCAAATACACCCTCATTTCATCTGCATCTTTTAATGGTATTTTATCCACTGTCAAGAAACTGCAATCCTTCAGTGTTACCATCAAGCTACTTAATTTCTCTCTATTTGGTCGTACCACTACCTTTTTAATATTATGGTTTAGCTGGAAAGAAAAGTGAGATCATTTAAGTACCAAATAGTTTAAGGGGAAAAATACTAAAGAATTGTTTCTTCCCTCATGGTAAAAATATTTTAATAAAGTATTTAGATATGCTCCCCACTAACCCAGGCTATGCCAGTTGATATGGTATATTCTGGTATTAAGTTACAACCAGTTTGTACTAAAACACAGAACATTAAATATCTGCAAACTCAGCAGCAGTACATTTTTCAGTCTGATAATACATGGCATGGCAACCAATACAGAGCTTTAATTAACATTACATTTCACTTTTTCACCTCTACAAGCTATCTCACCCCAAAGCTTCAATTTCTGCTTGCAGTACCCAAAGAGCCTCTCTGTATTCAGAAGCCTTTCTAAAAAACATCTCTAGGCCCAATCACACAAGCATATGGTCTTTGAGTGCATTTGCGTGAGTACATATTAAGGATACCAACAACCAGAAAACATCTTTAGATTCCATGTATGAATCACATGGAATTCTCAGTTAATTTACAGAATTATCACCCCCGCCCCCCAATAGCAACATTCCTGGATTGCTTTACAAACTACACTGGATTTAAGTGCTGGTTTTATTATGGTCATTAATCCTATATTTTGCTGGTCTCTTTTTCCCTCACCCCCAAGCTTGGCAACCAAGGTCAGCTTTTCTCTGCCAATCACATGTGAAGCAGAAGACAACTTTCAGGCCATCTACAATATCAAATCTGAGCACCAGCAGAGAAAGGGCAGGATCAGATGTAATTCTACAGTGTCATCATAATCTGGAACCAAAAGAAGCTTTACAGAGAAACCAGCCTCTTTTTCGATGTAACCATTATACCATTAATCAATACCCCTTAGTAATTAATCACAGATCTTTAATTCAAAGCATCTGGCTGCCTTAGCACTTAAGCCTTAAAGGACTGAAGTCCACATAAGCATTTCCCACCAAGAAGTTCAGAATGATCTAATTTGGAATAAGGAATTTCCTGTCACCACCAGTCCCAGCTCTGTGAAGTAACTAAGGCTGCAATCCGAAGGACACTTTCTTTAGAGGAAGGCCCACTGAACAACATGAAACTTTGAAATATACAAGCTTGGATTTCTCCAATATCTCTATTTCTTTACTTGAAAATATTCTCAGAACTGGGGAAATCTCTCCTAACCTTCTCAGCCAATCAGAGGGCACACATATGAGCTCACCAGATTCCACTCCCTTCTCCTAGGTTGGGAAAAAAAGGATCTGGCCAGAATTTGGATCCAAATTGACTTTTTTGCCTGCCCAAGACTTGTTGTTGTTCAGTCGCACAGTCAAGTCTGACTCTTCGTGACCCCGTGGACCATATCCTCGGGACCTTCTTTCAAACTTGTGCACAGAGCTTCATCGCTTTGTTACAAGACCTTTTAGTTTGTATGTGTCACTGCCCAGTCTGGGCACATTCCCTTAAGCCACTAGCTCCTAGAAACTAATGGAGTAGGTTACCCTAATGTGCAGCTGAGACCAAACTGGAAACTGCCCCTATTCACGTGGATATGTATCACCTAGGGTACACATGTCTTCCTAACCACACCAGGCAACACTATCAGCAGACAGATGAAATTGGGCACAAATACTCCATAAATGTTTTGCCACCATTAAGAGCTGCTGCCCCTAGGAGCAGGAACTAATTATGCTTCTGCAGTAATTGAAACAATACCATAATGACAGACACAAATTTTATTTATTGCCTCTTTATCAGGGCTATCATTCAGAGCAGCACCCTGATACTTAAGATGGCTAAGATTTATTTTCTCCCAATATCTAAAGCATTCTGCAATTTTTATTTCCTCCATGCTACTCAAATCCATTGAGCTGTATACACAGTACAGGATGATAGGATCATTGTTCTGGAAAGGAGAAGTAAAAATGAATCTCTAAGGAAAGTTCAAGTGACAGCTAAATGGACTTTGGGGGAAAAAACAGTTGTTCACAGAGACACAATTCATTTGCTACTTAAACAAAAAGCTTTTGAAATTCTCAGTTACCTGAAATACCTTTGGAATTCCTCCAGCACTGTAGTGAACCACCAGAGTCACTTTGCTATCACTATCCACAACTTCAAATGTCCCTTCTTTCCATTTTGTGGTCCCAGTTTGTAGGCTGCGCATGCGAATGGGTCCATGTAACTTCAGTGGAACCATGTTTTCATATAGTTTATAGCTGTTTTATATTTTAAATGCAAATATGTTTAAGTTACAATTAGTAGCTAGTCAATAAACATTAGAATCATGTAACCAAAGGTAACTATTAAATAAAAAATACTACCAAATAAAAGGCTATTGCATTGACACTCTGAAATGCCAAACCCTGTAACTCAAAGATTCTAAAACTCTTCTAAATGTTATTTACTTCTAAAAGATCCAAAGAAGCTAACTCAAGTCAATATAGGCATTACAAAATATATTAGAATTGTAATGGAATTCATTAACATTATGTGAACAACCCAAATGTTAGCCATGACTGGATTTGATGGGATGAACCATCAATTTAAGACTCCAATACTTCCAGAACAAAATTATGTACAAATAAAACTGATAACTGAATTCTTAGATTGGCAAACAAGTAAAATATGACAGGCCACTACCGTGAAGCCAACAATGCCAATACATTAAGTCACATATTTTTATTGTTCATTAGCAAGGACAGGAATGAGCGCTTACTCTAGTGCCATAAAAGTGGACAGCGGGCTTAGCAACAAAGGAAAGCTACTCTTATTGGCCACCTGCTTTAACTGCACCCAGCTCCAAACAGAAACGCAAGCAACAACTGCACGTGTATAATTGAAGTCACTGCAATTTTTAGAGTTAATCTCTTTGTTTCACAATAACAGTAAGAGCAAAAATATTAATTTATTTTATTTCTCTCACAGAGCCCTAGAAACAATCATTTGGGGAACTTTAGTTACAACTTTAAATTGTCATACTTGCCTAACAGTGTACTTGGCAGTGGTATCTATCCATTGTTATTAATTTTATAAAATAATTAATAATTTAAATTTCCACAGAAGTTTTGCTAGATTTCTAGATTCCAGCAGTAAAAAAACCAAGGCAGTCATGCCACATAACATAAAGAACCATCCCTTCCCCAACAGGTGATCAGGCTGCTAACCTCAAATAGACAGCAATAATGTCCTTAAGCCCTTGACTCTAATTTTACTAATGCAGCAGCTTCTAAAATTTATTTTACTGTTAGCATCCCAATTATGCATTTATTTTAACCAGACTCAATGGTATTTCATTTTAAATCAGATACATTATTTTGCAAAAATAAACCCAGGAGCCTTTGAAATGAAATGGGATATAACGCTAAATACGGTAGATATATGAACAACAGGTCAATTAGAGTAAGAATCACACTATTTATAAGTCTCAGAAAGGGGGGGTAATAGATTTTTTGTGGCATATTAACAAAGGATGCAAGAGCTTATTTCATCAGATGCATGAAGTGATCACTGCATACATGCAGATGGATTCGAAGAATGTGAAAAAAACTTTTTTATAAGGTGAAATTTTTTTTAAAGGATCAAATTCTGACAGGAGAATAAAATTTTGATTCATTCGAAAGAATGTTAAAGTAAAATCCCTAGATGCCACAACCTGTGGAAGGCATTTCTGGAGTGTAATGTGTTAAACATATGCACACACAAAAAAGTCAACTACTAAATGCTAGTCAACCAAGAATACAGTTGCTTTTAAACAGAACTTTTAAAAAGTATACAACATCTAGTTACTCTGTCTATAACTAGTAAAATAATGATTAAAAATGCTTATACCCTGCTGTACTCAAAAAGCTCTTCAATGCCTTGCAATACCCTACAGAAATCTAGATACTACTACAAGATTAACCTAGTTATTCTAATTTCCAGTGAATATATCCCTCATATACAGGGATATTTCATGAAAGGCGGCTGTTCCATGGATGGACTGTAAACACAGTCCAGCCATTGTTTCTGGACAAGCATGTCAATAATTGTTCTTGCAAATAGTTACAAGTGTTACAGCAACTTCTGCCTCTAAATATTGGCTGTACCTGAAATCTTATTAACGTAAGATTTTATTTGACCACATATCAAAGCCAGTGGCTTGCATTATCACTCCTTTCAGCACTAACAACCTGATCCTGAACAATGGTAAACACACCGGGCACACACGCTGGCTTCAATGACTCTAATGGCCTAACCCTGTATAGTAGTGGTTCTCAACCTTCCTAATGCCGCAACCCTTTAATACAGTTCCTCATGTTGTGGTGACCCCCAACCATAAAATTATTTTTGTTGCTATCATAAGACCATCGAAAATTTGTGTTTTCCGATGGTCTTAGGAAACACAGTCCAGCCATTGTTTCTGGACAAGCATGTCAATAATTGTTCTTGCAAATAGTTACAAGTGTTACAGCGCGACCCACAGGTTGAGAACCGCTGCTCTATAGGATCAGGCTACTAGAGTGTGGCCGCGACTGTCGGGAAAGGAGAAAGGCGGGAGAGAGCCAAGCTGGAATTCAGGTACGACTCTGAACACTGCTATTTGCTTGAGGACACTCTAGCTCTGACTTTGATAGCCACATATGTGTTTTTGGACCTAAATTGGAAGATGTTCTAATTCGGCAACTGTGCATTTGGCACCTGACACAGGACTTTCACCTTCTGAGGCCTCATGAACACCTTTGTCATGTGCCTCTGGTTATTGCTGCTTAAGTAAGTAATATAGCCATTTTTACTCCACTGTAAATTTTAAAAATGTATTATTTATACTCATTTTTTCCTTTTTTCTACAGCCTTCCTCTTCCTGGTCCATATCTCCACTTATTGGCTATCTTACTGAAATGTGTATTTAAGTTACCTGTACCTCAACCCTGTTTGATCTCTGAAGAAGACCCCCCCAGTGGGGCGGGAACGCGTCAGGTCATGTGTCTTCTTGGCCCTTGTGTTTCGGCTATACTTTTTTCACGAGGCTTTCACTGGGCCCCGATGGATGTTTTTTTTAACTGTCATTCTAATAAATACTTGTCTTTTGGTATAGTATAAGTTTTAACTAGGGTTTTTTTTTTAATATTGGCCCTCCGCTAGACTTTCTTCTCACCCTTCTGGTTCTTGATTCCAGTTTTTTGGGTTCAGGTTTGTTTCCCCCTCCCTGCGTCTTGCTGACTCTGAAGGCTTCCAGGAAGGGGAGACGGGAAAAGAGCGAGCGGGAAAGGAGCCAGGCTGGAGGCCGGGAGGAGGTTGACTGGAGAGGCGGCCGCTGAGGGCCACGATCCTAAGGCCCCCTAAGGCCACGCAGTCGCTCGCGGCGATTCGGTCCCCCACCGGGATCCGGCCCGACCCCCAACGCCGGCTACGCACCGATGAGAACGGCGGCGACGGCCCGCCTTCCCGCCAAGCTGGCCCGAGCTCTTCTCACTCACCGCCACACGCCGGCCTCGATTCGGCCTGACCCAGCCCGGCCTCCCCGTCGCTCTCCACAGATGGCGGGAACCTGGTCGGCCGCGCGACCGCCCGTCTGACGCAAACACGCCGATCAAAAAAAAAGCAAAAAACACACGCAACCACCCTATCCCGCTCAGAGAAAAGATGGGGCCTTTACGTCATCACGCCGACGTGCTTCTCTCGTCCAGAAATCGCCCTCCGACTGCGGGCGCTCCGCCGCCGAATCGTACGCCTGACCCAGACGCTCTCACCTCCACGCATGCGCAGTCTTTAACACGCGCGCGCGTTCGCTTTTCGCGGGGAGGTTTCACTGCGCATGTGCTCCTCGGGTCTTCTCTGGCCGGCGGCTGATGCCCGGAGAGGTCAGAGGTCACGGCAGTGGCAGGAGCGTCGGGAAGGGGGCGGTGGCCTGGGAGTGGACCCATCATGGCCGCGGCTGAGGTAGAAGTGGTTCCTTGAAGCGGCCGGGTAGAAGTTTCCGACCATGCACAGTTTAGCGACGACTGCGGTAAGGCTAGGCCTGTGGTCGTTTTCTCCGCTGGGGGCAGGGAGACGAGGGGGCCCGGCGCCTGGTGGTACAGAACGTCCCTCTTTCTCATTGGTTGGTGAATTTGGGGAGGGGTGGCGGTGGCAGAGGCGACACTTTTCCCGCCAAACAGGGGGATGCTGATTTCTTCCACTTCCCCCCCCCCCATTCATCCTGGCGGGGGCTTCCGCTTTGCTTTGGGAAAGAGAGCCGTTGGCTTCTCACGCCGGACTCGGCGTTGTTTGTTTCACATGTGCTAATAATCTGTGCAGGTTTGTCGTTGCTTGTTGCTCGGTGCTGCCGAAATATGGATGGAGAGGCTAATGCCATAGATGAAATCTTGTTAACTGATGGGTGGCCGTCATATTTTCATATGTCGTATTATGCAAATGAGCTCTAGGTACAGCTGTCATCTGCGCTAGGCCCACCTGCACCACAGATTTCAGATGCCTTCTCGATGGGGTACTGTTCTTAAGTGTTGCTTTAGACACAGGAATCAAATGGCAAGCGTGCCTTGGAGAGTTGGAGCAATAGTGGTTAAGTGTGTGGACTCTAATCTGGGAGAACCGGGTTTGATTCCCCACTCCTCCACAGGCAGCTGCTGGATGACCTTGGGTAAGCCATAATTCTGTCAGAACTGTTCTCTCAGTTCTGGAAAGAGCTCTCTCAGCCCTGCCTACCTCACAGGGTGCCTGTTGTGGGGAGGGGAAGGGACGGGAAAGGAGTTTGTAAGCCGCTCTGAGACTCCGAGTGAAGGGTGGGGTATAAATCCAATCTCTTCTTCTTCTAGTTGGGGGGAATGATCCTGACCAGTGAATCACTGTCTACAATGTTACTTACATGAAAGCAACTCATTTGGGAATTGTTTCCAAGATTACAGGCCAGTGTTTGCTATAGAGGCATCTCCTTAGTAGTGGCAGAGAGATCGGTTTTTATGCAGGGGATCAAAGCACAAATGGGTTATGTCAGGGCTTCCCCTTTTTCGCTCAAGGTGCACTAGGGAGTAAAAATACATGATAGGAAATTGGTGTTCTTCATAGGGTATTTATGTACTTCTCTTTATAACCTACCTTTCTCACTGAGGTTTAAGGCAAATTTTCTTCCAGAGGGGCATCTGGCATTTGGTGCTCCGTATGTGATGTATATTGAGCTGCGGTGGCTCAAGTGGTTAAGACGCTGAACTGCAGGCTGTGGAAGGTCAGTAGTTCAGCAGTTCGAGACCTGGGTGCCGCAAGATGGAGTGAGCTCACGTCTCTAGTTCCAGCTCCTGCCAACCTAGCAGTTCAAAAGCAAGAAATTGCAAGTAGATAAATAGGTACCACTTTGGTGGGAAGGTAACAGCGTTCCGTGCGCCTTGGTGTTTAGTCATGCTGGCCATATGACCACGGAAACGTCTTCGCACAGCGCTGGCTCTTCGGCTTTGAAACTGAGATGAGCACCGCAACCCTAGAGTCGGATTCGACTGGCTTTCGAGCAAGGGAACCTTTACCTATGTGATGCACAGGAGAGGTGAAGAGGTTTCTGTCTTCCCTATCTAGACTAGTTTAGTGAATCTGTTTTCTGTTGTAAAAGTCAGGAGGTTAGTGATCTCTGCTGGTTGATGGCAAATACTGTGTTAACTTTGGGCAGAATTAGATATTACTTTCTTTGACAAGCCTTTATTGGCATATGTATATACATACAATAGGAGATCAGAATACATAAAAATCAGAAAATACAAATCCATATAGGGTAAAATTGGAGCTACAGTGCAGAAAAACAGCATAAAAGCGGAAAAACCTATAGCCATAGCACTAAGAAGAAACATTGCTACTGTTTCAGTTATTTCTGTATCTTGATTATCAAGCAAAAACAACCTTAAAATTGTCAGGAATTACTGGGAATTGAGCTAATATAGGGTACAGAAGATCCTGGCAGGGCACCAAATAAAAGGGACATTGAAGGAGAACATGGGGGACAGTTTCAACACAGTCCTTCATACAAAGACAGCACCTGCTGGAGTAGGAGATCCCCTGGAATCTGCCAGAGAGAAGAGCAGAAGGAAGAACATTAAGTCTGGCCAAGGAGATGGCTCTGTGCAAATTTGGAGTTATAAGTTGATAAAGATATACAGCTGGAAGATCTGCATTTGGAACAATCCCTAAATTTAGGGGAGAACAGGTTCTGTTAGCCAAACTATAGAGAGTTTGAACCCTGAGCCCAATAAACTAGATTTTACTTTTTAAAAAGCCTCAGGCTCAGAAAGCAAAGGTAGAGATTCTAAGGGTAAGTTCAAGGAGCAGATTTTGGCTTTGATGTGAGACAGCCAGCTAGAATTGGCAGATTCAGAAAGTAATTGATACAGATAACTAGAGGGGTCAGAGTTGAAGTGGAGTCGCAACCAAAATTTGATGGTGTGGATCCATGCCTTAGTAGCCATCAAATTCTGTCCGCACTCCAAACATAAAGCAGCATATGGCACACACATGAGTACCCCCATGATCTTTTGCAAGAAATTAAGCAAACTCCGGAGCACAACAGAAGACAGGAGAGCCTGGCATGATGTGGTCCATGGGGTCGTGAAGAATCCGACTTGACTGTGCAACTGAACAACAACATACAGTGATTGAGCTCCAGTTTTAGCATTAAAAGCTTTGAGTGCAGCTG
This sequence comes from Gekko japonicus, assembly GCF_001447785.1. Taxonomy (NCBI): domain Eukaryota; kingdom Metazoa; phylum Chordata; class Lepidosauria; order Squamata; family Gekkonidae; genus Gekko; species Gekko japonicus. The sequence continues at coordinate 205,085 of NW_015160300.1, forward strand.
GCACATATTGGTTTCCACAGTCAGAAAAATAAAAATGATTGCTGCAGCACTGACTTTAGCTACATTAATAGCCATTCTGCGGTGATGGGTCCAAGTGGCACTACAATGAAAGTGGATGCCTAAGTATTTGAAGTGCCTGACCTGTTCAAATTTATTGCCATTAATAGTCCACTTATATAATTTCCGGGAATAGGGATAGACCAATGTCTTTGATTTTTCATAGTTCAGCTCCAATCTTTCAGTCACACAATATTCGTGGCAACTATTTAATAAGCGGTTTAATCCAACATAAGATGTAGACAAAAGAACGTGTCATCCGCATATAATAGCAAGGGAATAAGAGCAGAGCTGAGTCTAGGGCTGTGGCCACCAACTAATGACAGAAAAGGGGCAAAATCATTAAGAAAAAGATTAAACAAGTGGGGGGCTAAAATGCACCCCTGCTTAACCCACCTCCCAATAAGGATTTGAGGGGAAAGTCTCCCAATTAGATGTTACAAAGAAACAGCATTCCTGTGGCATTGTACCACCGCCATCTCATAACATGTAGTAACGTGATAAAATAATAGTGCAGCATGATGTTACAGCATTGCATGTTTGTTTTACTCAGCATTAATAGGAGAGGTTTGCTATGTTTGGTCGCAGCCAGTAAGGGTGGTTTTCTTGAAAAATTTGAATTGGACAATTTTCCAATACAAACTTAAACAGTGTTAGCAAAAGAAGATAGATATTCCATATACAAGTACTGTATATCCATGCTTCGTATCCTACATTTAGTCCATCTGTGATTGATTTGTAACCCAACGACCCTGACAACTGTAGAAAAACAGAGACTGTTTTTGCATATGTGGGGGTGGAAATTTTTCCATGGGAAAAATATATTTTCCCATAGAAAAATAATGAAATGCTGTATCACAGGTGGCAGCCCTGTTTTTTTGCCATCTCTTCAGCAGTGTGCCTAGATGTAGCAGTGTATTTTCTCCACACTTATGTTTTATCATTTTGTTACTTGCATTGTCCTTGGCAGACTCACACAAAGCCTTACTACTTTAAATAGTGGACAGCTAGATTTCTTTCAGGTATAGACAGTTATAACAGGAATTAGTCTAATTATGGCATTCATTTTTAATTGTTCACTCTTGAGGTTCTGGAAGTGCATAATGGGTAGGATGGTACAGTTTATGCCACTGGAAAAAAACTTAAGTAATATTTCCATTTACACAGAATATAATTATGAATAGAGGCCTCTTTGAAGTGGCCATAAAAACAGTTTCCCTAGCAAAGTACCTCCTTATTTCTTAAGATAAGTGCAACAATATATGGCTGCAGCTAGAGATGTCTTACAAAGACAATGCTGTGAATAAAAGTAGCAGTTACCCTGCAAGAACAGTTTCTTATGATCTTACTTGTTTTCATCTGGTTTCCTATATTGCTGAAAGTAATGAAGAAAAGAGAAATGGCTGTAGCTACTGCCACTTTTTTTATTTCTCTTCCCACCCCGAATGCTGCTGGTCTTATTTCTTTCCCCTTTCTCCGTGTCTGAGTTGGTGAGCCTGTTGCTCTTTGACTGGGAGTCAGGTAATGAACATCCTTCCTAAACAAGAGTTGTACAACATTAATCCTCAAAGCTAAAATAGAGTTGGGTGCCTGAAACAATAGTCAAATATACAAGGACCCCAGAATAGGAAGAGTAGGTCAGAACAATAGAAATGTCGCTCTACTTCTTTTGGCATGGGTCTACCATGGAGCAGAGTGCAAGCTGATAAGGGATGCAGAGTATGCTGGACCATTGTTAAACACTGGATGATGGTAGCTTTAACTTGCTTCCTCAGTGCTCACTTTTATCCCACTAAAATTTATAGTATAATACAAAATTATTTAATCTGGTTCCTAACCTGCTCTAGTATTTTACAGTTTCGCTCATGTCTGTCTGTCTAATAATCAGGAAGAGTTGCCAGTTCCATTCCCCATAATGAACAGAGACCCTGCTTTTAGTTGAGGTAAAAGTTTCCTTCCACTTGACTGGCAGAGGCTGTCCCATTAGAAGGTGAAGCAGAGTGAATGACCTAGATAGTAGGTCATGCAAGAACTATGATCTTTGCCCAAAATCCCATGCAGAACACTGAGCCCATGATGGCCAAACTCTCCAAGGAAATCTTGGGTCTGTGTCATTGTGTTAAGGAAAACTTTTTACTGCACACTGGCAATTTATAGAAGGTAAAATGATTAACTGTTGTGCTTGGTAATGAGGACTAGAGGTCCTGTGCTTGAGTCGGGGTGGTTCAGGGGTGGGGTTCCGACTCCCGACCTTCGACGGGGCACCATTGGTGCCAGCGCTGGAGGTTACGAGTTTGGAAGTGCTCCTGGATGCCTCCCTAACAATGGAGGCCCAGGTAGCAGCCACTGCCAGGTCGGCCTTTTACCATCTTCGGCTGATCAGGCAGTTGGTTCCCTTCCTCGACCGCGCTGACCTAGCAACAGTGATCCATGCTATGGTTACCTCGAGACTAGACCACTGTAACGCTCTTTACATGGGGCTGCCCTTGTTGCAGATCCAGAAGCTGCAGCTAGTGCAGAATGCTGCAGCCAGGCTTTTGATGGTTCTCCCCAAGTGGGAGCACATCCAGCCTGTGCTGCAGTAATTGCACTGGCTGCCAATAGCATACCAAATCCACTTCAAGGTGCTGGTTCTTACCGTTAAAGCCCTATATGGCCAGGGTCCAGCATCCCTGTGGGGCCGCCTTTCCCCATATATACCCCAGAGAGCACTTTGGTCAGGGTCTCAAAATTGATTGACCCTCCCTGACCCAAAAGAGGCCAGGCTTGCTACTACCAGGGCTTTCTCATCCCCATCCTGGTGGAACGAGCTCCCAGAGGAGATCAGGGCCTACAAGACGGAGCTCTTCCGCCAGGCTTTCTGCTAGGGTGCCGCCACCATTCTAGAGCCCTGGCTCTTGGGTTTAATATCTAGCCTGAGCCGCAGGAAGATCCTGAGCAGAAGGATTTTTAGAGAGTACGCTGAAATAAGCCATCTTGAGTAACTATTTTTTGCACTTTATGAAACTGTATTAATAATGGAATTGTTTTATATGGTTTTATGTGTTTGTAACTGTATTTTATGTACTGACTGTGAGCCGCCCTGAGCCTGCATTGTGGGTAGGGTGGGGTATAAATGTGATTAATAAATAAAAATAAATAAATAGACTCCCCCAAGTTTCAAAAAGATTGGACCTGGGGTCGATTCTGTGGGCACCCAAAGAAGGTGCCCCTATCCACCATTGTTTCCAATGGTGGGGGAAAACAGCAAAAAACCCAACAACCCAAGAACTGATGTCAAGCCAGAGAGTTTCTTCAGTAGAAACTGAAGGTGGGGGTGGGATTTTTCCAAGCACAGCAGAACCAGTGCATGTATCGAGTACCCCACAGAACCTCTTCAAATGCTGTTCGACTGTGGCTATTCTGTTTTCCTGGATAATCTCACATTCTGGGGGATTATCCAGGATTGGCTACTCTTGATAGCCAAAAACACATACCTCTCTATTTCCAGCTCGAATGCATGTGGACTACTATCTGGCAGCTAAGAATTTGGAAGCCTTGTTTTTGCTTCCCAGCAAAATATTCTGTGCTTCTCCCTGCCCCCATCAGTATTTTTTGTGTGTGTTGATATTTTAGGTTTACCTTAAACCTGAAATCTTGATGTGCATTCACTTTGAAGCCCCATTGACAGAAGCTGGACAATCACCCCTGAGTTTACATGGAAGTGTCTCCTTATTACTCTTGTTTGGCCTTGAAACTTTCTATGAGGCAATAGTAACAAGTTATTTTTATTGATCTTAAATCTTCATTCAAAGCCTGTGCCAACAGCACTGGCCCAGGTTGATAGAGAGAAGATTTATCAGTGGATTAATGAGCTTTCCAGCCCTGAGACTCGTGAGAATGCACTGTTGGAGCTTAGTAAGAAGCGAGAGTCAGTACCTGATCTTGCCCCGATGCTATGGCACTCCTTTGGCACAATTGCAGCTCTCTTACAGGTGAGTAAGATGCGTACTTTGACTGAAATAGCCGGCCATACAATTTGTTGGGCACCAGCCTCTGTTTATGTCTGCCATATGGTTTGGAAGCTGATATTCTTAGCAACCATGTGAATGAACTGTGATTCAGGAGGTCCAAACCTCATCCCTGTCCCTTACTCTTTTTCAGCTTTAGCCCCACCGCATCTTAATGTGAGGTACAACTGGCATATGCTACCTTGAATCCTGAAAGTGCTATTTAAATGCATAATATTGATATTATTTCTTAACTCATTAAACGTGTATGTATCAGCTGTCCTGGAAGATGGCAGTGAAGAACTTCAGCCAGCCTAAGTAGTGACATTTTGTACATTAAATTTGTAGTCATGGGGGAATGGTTGGATGCATTTGTATTGCAGCTATTCTGTAGAATCGTTTGAGCTCCCACACAAATAGTTCTGAAGAAGTGCGCATGCACACAAAATCTTATACCTTCAGTAAAACTTTGTTGGTCTTAAAGGTGCCACTGGACTTGAACTTTGTTCTAGTTCTTCATAGTTTTTGTGGGCAGCTTACTTGAAATTCTCCATCAAAATAAAAGTTTAGTCATAAAGGTCACATAAGGATTTTACAACTCATGGATATTGGAGAATGTATAAGAGGATAGAAGTATTTCCATGCAAATGTGTTTTTTCCTTCTGTCCCCCATGCCAGGAAATTGTAAATATCTACCCATCTATAAATCCACCAACTTTGACAGCTCATCAGTCCAACAGAGTCTGCAATGCTCTGGCACTTCTGCAGTGTGTTGCATCACATCCAGAAACTAGGTAAATGTGCTCTGTGTGCTGGTTCTCTGGAAAAACTATTATTTTGCAAACAAACTTTAAGCCTGAGATTAGGGGGAAGAGTATGCAGTCAAGCTTATGATCGCTTTCATCTGACAGAACAAATATCAGATCTTAAAGATGGCTTCAAAGCTGCAGATAGAGTAGCCTCACAGATTTCCATATTGTGTGAAGTATGACTGTCTCATAATGTGAGTTCCACTTCAGTAGGCTAATTAGTTACAAACGGTACAATTGGTTCCCAGTGGAACTTGTGATTGTTATCTTTTTTTAAATTGCAGGCCATTGTACTGCATAGGGTTAGGGTTAAGAGTGTATAGTTAAATTAAGTGGAACCAAAGCCTTACACAGGAATATGAAAAACTTACAAAAATTCATTTGAGGGTGTATTCATTATCCGCTGTGGTAGTAAAATGTTACCAAAAAACCCTTCTGTGGAGGCAGGGGACTATAAATACATGAGGTGGAATGTTAATTTTTTAATAGACTGTCTCCTCATATTCACACCAACTTTGCTACTTTTAAAACTGCTATTTTATTTTAAATTTGAAACAAACATTCTTTTGAACAGAAGATGTTAGAAAATGAACACACTGTCATAAACTGTGAAGAAAGGCATTGTTATTAATCACTTACATTCTTGGGTTATTTTCTTCTCAAGAATGTATCTGTCTATGGTGAGGTAAATGTTCCGTAGAGAAAGCCCACTATGCTGTTGAAAGCTTTCACAGCCAGAGTTCATTAGTTGTAGATTTTCCGAGCTGTGTGGCCGTGGTCTTGGCATTGTAGTACCTGACATTTTGCCAGCATCTGTGACTGGTATCCTCAGAGGTATAACACAGAAAGATGGAGTACTCTCTGTGTCAATTTTGAGAAGAAAAATGGTAGGCAGGTAATTTATATCTACTCAGCCCTACCCCACCTTCCTGAGTAGATATAAATTACCTGCCTTCCATTTTTCTTCTCACATTGACAGAAAGTACTCCATCTTTCTGCGTTATACCTCTGGCGAAATGTCAAGTACTACATTGCCAAGACCACGGCCATACGGCCCGGAAAATCTACAACAACTAAAGAAAGCCTACTGTTTGTGCCAGCCTTCTGACACTGTAGCATTTCTCTTTAGTGCTTCCATGGGTCAGTTTTTCTTTGCAGAAGTCACAGGACATTTTTTATTCCAACCCATTACATTGGTTGGGATAAAAAAGGACTCCAGTGGTGAAATCAATAGACTGGGGAGGGGGGTTATGCCCCATGTGGCCTTATTATTTTACAGAAAGAAAACTAAGTGGTAAGTGGCTATGGTTAGAATTCTGTACCAACATGCAGGTGACAGTGTCCTGGGGGACATTGCTTACCAGCGTGCTAAAGATTCTTTCCAGAAGGACAAAAACATACAGCTACTTCTCTGACTTTTGCTTAAAAATTGCCAAAGAGGTTAGATTTTTTCCCATTTTGTAGCTCTTGCTTGTACAGGTGGGTGGTGAACCCAGCCCATCATAATTTTTTGCTATTCCACACTGCCTCTGATATGTTTTAAAGTGTTAGCAGAAATCCAGGAATAATTTCTCATATTGTATGTTAGACCTTGAACAGCTTTAGGCTACTGTGTCGGTAGATTGTGTCTATTCAGTGTTTATATTCTGCTCAGAAGCCATTTTTCTCCTTTTCTCCTAGGTCAGCCTTTCTTGCTGCTCACATACCCCTGTTCTTGTATCCCTTCTTGCATACTGTTAGCAAGACTCGCCCCTTTGAGTATCTGCGACTCACCAGCCTTGGAGTCATTGGTAAGTAGCTACTCTGATGCTGAGAATACTGTCAACTCTCTTTTGAGAAACTGAATAGTTTGGTTTAATCAGTTAGAAGCATCCCCTTGACCTGGGGTCAACTCTTGTGAAAGATGTTTCTTTGACAAATTATCTGAAACTAAATAGCAGGCTGTCAGTGCCAGGAAGAACTTATGCATTGTGGTTCAGTAGTTTGCCACATATATTTTCCAGAAACTTTGTAGCAAAGGGACAATTCAGACAGGAATGGAGTGAGATCAAGAGTGAGAATATCTGCAAGTTTTATTCCACTTTTAATTGGCTAGTTCTTCCCTTTAGTTTTCTCCCAGGATTATTTTGCAAATTAAGTTGGGACAATATAGAATGTATGGTTTATATCCAGCAAGCCATGATTGGTGTGAAGAATCTGGAAGTATGCCTCCTGCTGCAGCCGGCTGAGTCCCCTGGACCTTCAGAAACAGAGTGAAATTTTTAAAGAGGGAGGAGGGAATCAGTTAAAATGTGTTTTTTTAATCTGGTGCTCAGAGGAGCTTGGAATTTCTGATTACGAAGCTCAGCCCAACCTGTCTAAGCATGCGATTAAATGAACTTTGTAAATTAAAAAACAATATGCAGTACTCCCTGAAATTTAAGGATCTTGTATTTATAGCCTCAAGAATAGCCTGTTGCAATACTCTTTGTGTTGGACTAGCTTTGAAGAATATTTAGAAATTTAGCTGATATAAAGGCGAAAGATTTATGCGATCTGAAGAGAAACCAGAGTTCGAAACTTCCGCTGATATAAAATTCATAAGACAGGGACTGAAAATCAGAACTCTGGCAGTGATGAGAGAGCAAAGGCTGTGGGTAAGGGTGGGGGACTGTTAGAGAGGATGGGCCCTTTATCCTTTGCACAAAGTCCACAACTCAGGGAAGCTCACAGCATACCCATTCTCCAATCCCTCTGGCAGGAGCTCTTTCAAGGTGGTAACTACCTGCTAACCACATGCCCTACTGTGCAATGGCCTTGCTCGCTTTCCTGGAACAGGGTGTGGTGGTACATTGGGGAAGGGTGATCAGAAGAGCCACAGGTGTCTCCCAAGCTACTGTCATTGGTTTAGTAGTATTTTGACTAATGGAGGGTGATTGGCTTCCCATTGATACATAAAATCCATAGATCTCAGTCATTTATAATGAATCAAGATATAAATGTAGTTGCCAGTCATTGAAGAGTTCACAGAAAACATCCTGAATCCCAAACACATACAGAATAGTTTCATGTGCAGAAAAGTTTTTACATTCTATAGCGTGGAGGGTTTGCATTTCAAGTATTTCAGTGACTGAGGGAAGAGTTCACACAAAGAGGAAGAAAGGGCTACGGAGTCTTAATAGAAAAAGTTGTATATTTGCATGATTGGCACAAGCTTGGTCCTGCTGGTTCTTGATCATCTTCTGTCCTCCAGACTCTCTTCTGTACAGAGAGAATGAATCACTGAGTAAAACTTTTGGAGGAAGGTGACTGTATCTGAAGAAGTGTGCGTGCACATGAAGGGTTATACCTTGAATAAAATTTTGTTGGTCTTCAAGGTGCCACTGGACTCAAACGTTGTTCTAACATGTTAGTAATTCCCCGTTGTAGCCCAGACAAGGGCCAGTTATCTATTTAGACTAACATCGTTAGCTACACAAGAACCAAGAACAGCAGTCTCGTACCATTTCCATTATCTTTTTTGTTACAAAATTATACTAGTATTTAATTGGGTTTTGTTAGTTCTGCTTGTTTCCTATAATTTTGCTTCTGTGAGGATAATGATTAGAATGTGAACTACAAGTGGGGAGACCAGGGTTTAAAGCCTTATTCTGCTATGACGCTTACTGGGTGACCTTGGGCTAGTCATCCCCAACATGCCTAATGGGGCTGTTGTGAGGATAAAATGAATCAAGAGAGCCATGTATGCTGCCCAAAGCTATTTAGAGGAAGGGTGGGATCGAAATATTAAAAATAAATATGTGCGTATTTTTGTAGGGGCCTTGGTGAAGACAGATGAGCAAGAAGTAATCAACTTTTTACTGACAACAGAAATTATCCCTTTGTGCTTACGCATCATGGAGTCTGGCAGCGAACTTTCCAAAACGGTATTGCTTTTAGTGTTATGAACTGATTGTGGTTTCTTGGCTGCTTTCTCTTTACTTTCTAATGCATCATGTACACCATGTTCCTGCATGTATCAAACCTGTTTGCCACACAAGGTTAGTTGGCTGTTTCCCTCTGGGGGGGCAACTGCAGATGTACCCTGTTCAAATTGTCATGATGATGTCTTCCTTCTTTCCCATTTTGTGCTGTTTTCATCCAACATGCTTTTATGCTTGCCACAGCACCTGAGCACAGTGTACCTTCAGACCAAATTATTCTCAGGATCTATTAGGGAAGAAATAATTGTTGTTTAAGCACCGTCCAAGTTTCAGCATTACATGAGATATGTGGACAGGTGTGGTTCATGTGACCCTGGACAGTCTTCATACTTCACTTCATGCTATTCATTCCCTTCGGTATTTTTCATCCTTATACTAGGTAACTGATTTCAGTGACAGTAGAACAGCTGCTAACCACTCTGTACCATTGAAGCTCATGTTTCCCCCCACCGTGGTTTGGTTTGTGTTCCCTCTGGTCAAAGAGACCAAAGAGATTTTAATTTCCTTATGTGTGGCATCAGGCCAGACATTGAGCTCCACCACTCTGTTCCAGTTGTACACCCAGCAGCATGAAGTTTGCACTTAATTTCTTAATGGCTAAAACTTCCTTTCCTAAGCTAAAATGTGCTTTGACCAATCCTTTCAAGCCTCTACCTTGACCCAGAGTTTTTTAAAAATAATCTTTATTAATAGGAAAATTTTACAAAGTTTAATTTATCTCATCATAGTGTAATATAAAAGCTATAACAAAAAATAAGCTAAACAAACCGGGGGGGGGGGTTTCAGGATTTCAACACAGACCTAGTGGGGCTTTATCCAACAAATTGGCATCTGCAATTGGATCCATCTCAAATTATTTCTTCAATTTGAATCTTGTAGAGAAATAATTTATAAAACAATCAATTAATTGGGTCTCAATACATTGAAATAATACATTTTTAAAAGTTCCAAAATGCAATTTAGACACAAAAATAATGCAAAACCAGAACAGTTATTAGAGATACAATTATATACAAATCTCAGCAATAAAATACTAATTTTTCATCTTTGAAAACAAGGGACCAAAGTTCTCAGAATTAATAGTGTTAAATTGTTTGTTAATTTGAGATCTGAAAGTAGTTGAAAGCAATGCTCCCCTCTGGATTTTTTTCCTGAGGAGGCAATGGTTGTTTTCCGTATTCTCTGATTGATTGCACCTGGCTTTCCGAATTAATTTGACACATCTCTTAGGGCATCCCGTTTAGTTGAGATTTTGTTAAGTTGTTGGAAAATAGCTACCATGGTGTCTGCAGTGAGTAAACAAACTTTAGCATATCATCTTTGAGTTTTTCTCCCACATTTTCTCCTGGAGCTACCATATCTAAATTAATGGTCTTTAAATTAGCTGCCGAGTCACAAACAGCTTCCTCCCTTTCAGCCACTTCTGCGTCATTCTCCTAAGGATGCAGCATTTGAGTACTTTGTTCTTTTAGTGCATCCCTATCCTTAGCTCTTATATTAGGGAAGGTAAAAGATATTCCACTCACCAACAATGCTCCCTCTATGCTGTGGAGTCTGGTGAGCAAAATTTCTACTTTGTGAGCTACTGGCATTAAAGTTGTGAGCAAGCGATTTGGCTACTGCATAGATTAGTTAGCTCTCGAGCCATCCTTCCTGAGCTAAGACAAAAATGTGTAAGCCAGAGGCTAAAAAACTGTGAACTAGCTCACACTAACTCAACTTAGAAGGAACACTGTTCACGAATTATTCCCAGAATGAATCATCTATGCACAACTGTTTTACTGACTTGGGGATAGAGGCTGGTGGTGAATCAGAGGTCCTCCTGAGTCTTATATTTCTTCATTTTTTTCCTTCTTTGACTTCTCCAAAGCCATAAGTTGGAGTTATTCCACAACTTCTCGACCCAGAGTTTTTGATGTACTTAGGATGTGAAGGTCCATACAAATGTTCTATACTTAAGCAATTCAACAACTTGTTCATCCCTAACTTCTTCTGTCTTTAGGTTGCAACTTTTATTCTGCAGAAGATCCTGCTGGATGATACAGGGCTGGCTTACATCTGTCAGACTTACGAACGATTTTCTCATGTTGCAATGATTTTGGTAGGCTGTTCTGCTTGTAAAGTTCTTTGGGGAAACTAAATGGTCTCTAGGGCAAGATGTAGTGAGTTTGCTTAGGAGCCCTGTAGGATTAAGGAGCCCTTAATCATACAGCAAGGCCAGGTTCATTAAGCTGATCTCAGGGAACAAATCTGTGCCAAAGCAAAACAGAGGAATACCACGTCACAGTATTGTATTAAAACTGTTCTTGTGTGAGGGCATTCCCTTTTGGAGGAAGTTGCAAGTTCTCAGGTAACTGGGGAGTATATCACAGCTGTGATGGCACTTTAATAAGATGAGCCACCTTTGTGACAGCTCTCTGCTCTTCAATCAATTCCTGTTCTTTTTAGGAATCTGTGATCCAGCTGCACAAAATGTGAACTATTAGAGGTCCTAACTTAATAGACTAGTGCCACAGTTCAAAGAAACTATAAACACACATAACAAAACTACACACTGTGTCTTTGAAGTTCTTGCTGCAGTGCTCCAGCCAGGCAGTTTAAAATTTCTAGCCTCTTCAGCTGTTGGAGCTACTGCTTTGAAAACTTAAAAGTCCTGGCTGTTCATGCAGTATTTGCTTATACAAGCATATAGTTTCTTTAGACAGTTGGCTGCACTTCCATTAATAAACACTGCACTGTTGCTTCCTTATCCAGTTGATACACTTCATATTTTTTTCTTGTGTGTCTAAGTGCTATTTAATAAATCCTTTAAAATATAAAAGGAATTAAGGTAGAAAGGTAGTAAATGGGTTTCGTTACCTCTTTTTTTTTTAACATACCAATAGAATTTGAGTAACTAGTGTTGGGTTTTGGCATAGTAGAATGTATAATATAATTGAAGGCAGAGCTTGCTGTATCAAAAAATATTTGTCCTGCAGTCTTATATCCCAGCCTCTGCAGAGTTAAGCCAGTGCTCTCAATTTGCATTTACACAGAGTTTGTCTAAGTGAGACTGAATTGGCCAGAAATATTTAAAGGATCATTAATTACCCAGGAAATTGTTTCCACCCTTCCAAATAGGACTCCTCGTTGCTATAGTAGTCTTTTTGTTTTCCATAATGGGCTAGAACAGAGATCCTAGGCTCCTACCTCTGCTTTTGCTCTTGCCAGTGATTATTTCAAGGGAAGTACATATTGTCTAGGCAGCAGCATGTATGTCCCAATAACTTTATTTGTGTAGTGCCACCAAGGAGCTAAATTATACTGGGTGGGTGGAGTGCAAGTAGCAAGGAAGGATGCGAGCAAATACTCTTGACTTTTCCATAAGTTCCCTTGTTCTAATATTTCTGTCATTTTTATTTTTTTTTAATCCCAGGGTAAAATGGTCCTGCAACTGTCTAAGGAGCCTTCTGCCAGGCTGCTGAAACATGTGGTCCGGTGTTACCTTCGCCTTTCTGATAATCCAAGGTAGACACCTTAGAAGTTTCTTTAAGTCTGTTGGCAGAGATGGAGGAATCAGTGTTTTCTACTTTCCAGTAAGGGGCCAATTGCCTGATCTACCGGAGATGGAAAAAGGCAGACCTGGCAACTGCGGTGACCTGGGCCTCCATAGAAAGTGAGGCATCCAGGTTCACCCCAGGCTCCTCACCTGGGCTGGCACAAGTGGCACACCATCCAGGGTGGGCAGTCCAATCTTATAGAAAGGCTGGTTCTTAATGAAAGGCTGTTGGTCTTTGTCTGTAGGTATAGTTCTGATGTTCCAGTAGGTAGTTTGGGAAGGATGGGGAAGAGGATATTGTTGTTTGGCATAGATGGGTTTTAACATTAAGGACCCCTACAGTATTCAGGAGGGGGGCTAGCTCCCCTCTTGTCCATGTGAGTTTATTTGTTGGCTCCTCTCTTTCTTGTCTCCTGATGTAGGGCACGGGAAGCCCTCAGGCAGTGCCTTCCTGACCAGCTGAAAGACACCACTTTTGCCCAGGTTCTGAAAGATGACACCACCACCAAGCGTTGGCTGGCACAGCTGGTCAAGAATCTGCAGGAAGGCCAAGTCACCGACCCCAGGGGCATTCCCCTTCCTCCACAGTGACAGCCCAAGGAAGTGACCAAACCCAGGAGGAAACAGCTCAGGTTTACAGAGAGCCAGGAACCAATGACCTCTTCCAGATCTTGTCAGGCATGCATGGGTAGCTCCTTGGACTGTCAATGGCCACCTGGACTGCAGCCCATTCTATAGCAACCTTTCACCATGCCTCTGAGGATCATGACACCAGCAGACACAGTTGGGACAGAGAAGCCCTTTCTTGGGTGTGGACTTCATTGCAGTGATCAGTTGTGCAGCAAGTTTGGCAGGGCCTCTGCTAACAGCACGTCTCCCTGTCTGGTTCAGTGTGGCAGGCTTGGGAAGTGTTCCTCAGTTTTTTTGGTTTTTTGTTATTCAGTGTTTACATGTGAGTTCAATAAAAGTTGGTCTGGTCATTTGACCTTCTTAGGGGTACCTTTTGAGCTGCACCTAGCTCTAGACAGAGGAGGCCTGTTTACCTCTTTCCAGTTGGGAACAATACTTTTAATAGAGGCGACCCCATTATTCTTTAGAAGGACAGCTGTTGTGGTTGGGAACCTTTGAGTTTTAACTCCCAGGGGAGTGGGGCATTATGGTATGTCCTCAGCTTCTTAAATTTTTCCTAGTAGGTTGGAAGGCAATGAATTCCTGGACTGCATTCCTTTGGCCAAGCATTAGAGCAGCCCTTGCCTTGGTGACTGTATTTGAACCAGTGTCAAATGTTCCACGAATCCACCTCCACTTCCTTCCTTGTTGGTAAGACCCAGAATGCTGCCCAAACATTTCTCCACTGTTCAGACTGTGTCAGAGAGGAGAGGTTATTGCTTGCGTGCCATGGCTCAATGCCAACAAGCCATACAGCCTTCATTTTGTTGCAGCCAATGTTAGTATAGGGTTAATGCTACGGGTGAGCAGACAGCACAGGGACCAAGAGCTATTTCGGACAGCTAGTAAAGGCTGCAGGTATTTCACCCTTGCTGGCTGGCGCTGGAAAGCATAATGGCTGCAAAACTCAAGGGCTTTAGTGCTCTTTATCCTCTCCTTACCATGCTACCAAGCTAAGTGCATCCAGTTCATCAACTTGAAGTGAACCCCATTTGTTGGTTCCTTAGCTAAGGAGCCATTAAGCAGCCTGCAAAGCTTTAAGCAACCTTTTGCCTGCCCTCTAAAGAACAGAAGCAAAATAAAAGAAGGGAAGGGGGTACGTAGAAGAAATAATCCAGGCTGTCTGTCAGTTGCACAACAACGCTGGAAGCAGCTGGCTTCTACGCCCTTGCCAGACCTCTTGGCCTCAGCACCCGCTGCTCTTTTGGGTAGGAACGTATCTTCCCTTTTTTAAGTTTTGCTGATGGCTGGCCAGGCCATGCCAAGTGTGTCTTAACTCTTCCGTCTCTACATGAACTGCTTTTGCTCTTGTAGCAGCTCCCAGTTTTATAACAGCCTTGTCTTTCCATCCCCTTCTTTGAGTGCTTCTGTTTTGTAACTTAAATAAAAAATAAGCTAAATGAACCTGGATCCTCTTTGACTTAATGTCTTGGGAGCAGGAGGGTGGCAGGGAGGGTTGTAGGAGTCGTTATAAGGAACCATCTCTACAGAACCTTTCTTTTACCACTGAATGGCAGTGTAGCCTCTACAGAAAAAAAGGAATTATAGTGTGTTTTGCAAATGTTGCGCCCTCTTCATAGCCGGGATGTGTTGCAGCTGGTTTAGCTGGGTGGCAACTATTCATATCCACAGCTACGAAATGGGCTTAATAGTGCTGTGTAGATCAGAGATACATCTTTTTGGTGCTCAAGGAAGCAAAGGTAGTAGTAGAAAGCAAATAAAGACCCTCTAGTGGCCTCCAGCATTCACTCTTACTTCCTTGTCCAATAAGAAAACTGTATGGGGGAAAGGAATGTGTCGTTGGTTTGTCTGAATCTTCAGCAAGGCTGTAATTTGAATCAGGTATTTTCCCAGCTTTCTCTTGCACTCAGTTGTTTCTTGTAGGATGTATTTATATTTTTGAGTAGCCCTGCTGTGACGGCCCCATCCACTTGCCTCCCTTTCTGTTTCCCTTTACTGACTGAGCCACTGTAGTAATGTGTTTTCTTCTTTGCTGAAGAACTCTAGCTGTTCCACCATGTCACAGTATGATATTTTGGCTGTTGGTTCAGCCCAGGAACCTGAGGGAAGGATCAGGAACCTTCTTTAACTTAAACAACTTAAATGGCACTCAAGGCATTTTGAAATTCAAAAATAACAAAATATTTGACATAAAGGGGTGAAATCAGGGGTAAAATTTCTGAGATAATGAATAAATAACGGAGGTAAAATCACTACACGCACAAAGGAGCCAGTTTGGTGTAGTGGTTAAGTGCGCGGACTCTAATCTGGGAGAGCTGGGATTCCCCACTCCTCCACTTGCACCTGCTGGATGACTTTGGGCAAGCCGTAGTTCTGTCAGAGCTGTTCTTGAAAAAGAGCAGTTTTTGTCAGAGCTCTCTCAATCCCACCTACCTCACAGGGTTTTTGTTGTGGGGAGGGGAAGGGAAAGGAGTTTGTAAGCTGCTCTGAGACTCCCTTGGGTAGTGAAGGGCGGGGTATAAATCCAATTAGTTTCAGGCTAATGAGAGTTTCTTAAGCTTTTCACAGTGACTTAAATCTTTATGTTGAGAGGCTTTTGTTCCAGTGTTTTCCCCAAACGCTTCAGTACACTAACTCTTTTGGTTGTCAGAAGGCTGATGCACTCTTTCTAGTACCCAAACCTCTTCTCTTGAAACACCAGTACTCTTCTTGAGTTTTTAACTGACTCTTAAGGTCTCTAAAGGCAGCTTCTAACCGCACCAGGGATCTCTGCACTCTTCAGAGCAATCACCCTGTTTAGACTTGGTAGGGAAATTCCTTCTCTCTCTAGAAGATCTATCCCCTTTCCTTGGCTTGAATGGGAGTCTCTGTCTAACTACCCACTCGTCCTTGCCATCTTCCCCCAGTTTTGTCTGTGTTAAACTGCTCTCAGGGCTGAATTCCAAAACTGTCAGGACTCGATACTTTTCAGCTAGGACTGAAATCAGGCTGAATTCTCCTCAGCATCCAGTTCAGAAGTCTTTTTCTGTTCAGCTAATGCTAACCAATCAGATTCCTTGGAGCAGCCTGTCACTCAAGGCTCTCTGTTTCTGTGAAGAATTAACCTTTCACAGTCTTTCACCTGTTAGCACTTCTAAGCTTTAAAAGCACAGTCTGTCACACTTGACTTTGTTTATTCTCATAATATCATAATATAACCTGTAATTTGAGAACATGCATAAGGCTGGTGTAAAATATACAGGGCTTTAAAAAAAATCGTAGATTGTTGGTTTTCAAAACATTCCTGCCCTGAGTTGCTGAAGTGAGTTCTGCCTCACTATTGAAAGGAAGGGCTGCAATCTCCCTGTAACTATTAGTAGCAGTCTTAAGTCCTAAGAATCTTGTGCTCCATGAAGTGCCAAAAATAGCAGTGAATTTTCCAGGGAGTGCAATAGCAATTCCTGGGTACTGCCAGAAATGTAATTCCCCACACTCTTATCAGTTTGAGATCCAGGTTTTGAGAACTCAAGAGCTGGCAGCCTTAAATGACAGCTACACTTTTAAAGTTGAGGGTTCAATCCCATCCCACTGAAGCCACAAGGAGGATGCCATGTGTAGAATGCATGGTTAAAATTTTTGCAGGATGTCTGACTCCTCAAAGCACATTTTTTATTATCCCCTCCAAATCACAAATTAGTGTGGTAAAAACGAAAAGTCTAGCAGCAATTTGAAGACTTATTATGAGAGCTAGGATGGTGTAGTGGTTATTATTGAGCTAGGATCTGGTAAACTCAGGTTTGAATCCCCACTCTACCATGGAAGCTTGCTGGGTGCCTTGGGCCAGTTGCATATGCTCAGCCTAATCTACCTACCTCTCAGGGTTATTGAGAATAAAATGGAGGATAGGTGAGCAATGTCTTTGGGTCCCCCACTGGGAGAAAGACATATGGTGTTTAATCAAATGCATGGTATGCATAATCAGATAAACACGGTGTGCAGAAAAAAACGAATAGCTGTAGTCAAAAGTCAGAAAATGCAGGAGATAGACTGATGTATACATTTGAGCTGTGCATAGAACCAAGATAATCACAATAATGCACAACAGTTGTCAACCCCAGTGACTGTTGTGAATGCTTACTGTGTTACCTTGTGGTAGTCGTGTGCTGGTCTGAAGCAACTGAATAAAGTTTGAGTCCAGTGGCACCTTTAAGACCAACAAAGTTTAATTCTGGGTATAAACTTGTGTGCATGCACACAAAAAGCTTATTCGCAGAATTAAACTAGGTGCCACTGGACAAACTTTGTGTTACCCTGTATCTATTTGAACTTTGCATAGAAATAGGAAGGAGCTCAGACTGTGTCAGGGTGGATGAGTGAGATAATGTGTAACTATTATAATGCAGGTATAACCCAGAATGCTCCTTTTCCCTGGGGTATTAATTATCTCTCCTTATATATAATTGGGAACTGGGGTGGCACTTTCTGAACATCCCACACGCTCCTAAATCAGTTGGCTACATGATGTGTCACTTAGAAGCTGCCCCATCCACTGGCTGCGTTGCCTGAGTCCCGCCTCCCAACATTCTAAACAGTTTGCTGTTCCTCTCCCCCCCCCCCCCAAAAGCCGGTTGGAAAACGGGTGGTTTGCCTTTGGGGCCTGATTGGCCTTTGCCTCTAATATTCTAAACAGTTTGCTGTTGCTGTTGGGAGTCATTGAATGTGTCCTGAGGTAAAATACATATCCCAATCTTCCCTTAAATGGTCACAGGAGTTGCCAGTCTCCCTGTGGGGCCTGGAGATCTCCCAGAAATCACCGTGTTCCCCAGCCACAGCACATCATTTCCCCTACAGAAAATTTCCCAGCTATTACAACTGATCTCCAGATGACCAAGATCAGTACTCCTGGAGACAATGGCTGTTTTGCGCAGTGGACTCTATGGGCCTTCCTCAGTGGTTACAGTTATCAATATAGTATAGACACACATTCATAGACCTGTATACAAGATCTTTAGTACTCATATATTAAAACCAGACGTTGTTTCCTTGTATATTTGTAATTGTATTGCTGGTATTAGTGATGGGCCATAGGTATAGCCATATCAATTCCACCAATTATTCTGGTAACAGAGATTTCATAGGTCTGAATGTGTGTCCCTCCATCAAGCATTTTTACCAGCAATACAATTATAAATATATAAGGAAACAACGTCTGGTTTTAATATATGAGTACTAAAGATCTTGTATACAGGTCTATGAATGTGTGTCTATACTATATTGATAATTGTGACCACTGAGGAAGGCCCTTAGGGGCCGAAACGCGTTTGGTCTTCAGTAGGAAAGTGTTTACCCATCATATGTATTAACATTTGATACGTTTTTATAAGTCTGATACTTAAAGATTTTTATCAGTATATGTTTTAACATGTGTACATCCTAATAAATATTTGTACTTTTATAATATACATTGTTAGCTTAGCCCTTTGTTTCACAGTCTTATCTTGGGTTGAGTTTCTTCCCCCCCCCCTTTTTTTCCAGTTTTTGTCAGTGGACTCTATGGCATTATAGCCTGTTGTGGTCCCTGCCCTCCCCAGGCTCTACCCCTCAAATCCACAGGAAGTTCACAACCCAGAGTTCACAACCCTGTAACTGGCTATGGAACTGTCTTCCAGACTCTTGGAACCCAGAAAACATGGCATAGGAGGAGGTGGTTTTCTACCTTCTGCCACTGCATAGCCCCAAATTAACATAAGCCAACCTCCAGGCAAATCTCCAGCTATTAAAACTGATGTCCAGATGACCAAGATCAGTTCTGGAGACAATAGCTGCTTTGGCCAGTGGACCCTATGGCCTTATACCCTGCTGAGGTCCCTCCCCACCCTAAACCCTGCCCTCCCCAGGCTCTACCCCTCAAATCTACAGGTATTTCCCAACCCAGAGTTGGAAACCATGTAATTGGCTATGGAACCACTTTCCAGACCCTTGGAACCCAGAAGACATGGCATAGGAGGAGGTGCTTTTCTACCTTAGCTGCCACTGCATAGCCCCAATTAACATAAGCCAACCTCCAGGTGGCACCTGGAGATCTCCAGCTAACCTTCACATTGTGAAGACCTTGGGTTCTGTTATTAGAGAGTCAACATGGAATGTTTCCTTCAAGAGTTGATAAGTAGTAATTGATAAGAATTGTGATTGCTACACGCTCAGATAAAGCAAATATTGTGAAACGAATTTATATTGTGCAGCATTCGTTAGCATGTGAAGAGAATTTTCTACAGAATTACTACAGTAAATGATTTTGCAACATATCTTTATTGACTCTTTGTTATTTTTGTCATGGATGTTGTTGTTGGATTTCCTCAGCCTCCAGACAGCACCTGGAGATCTCCAGCTATTACAACGGATGTCCAGATGACCAAGATCAGTTCTCCTGGAGACAATGGCTGCTTTGGCCAGTGGACTCTATGGCATTATACCCTGCTGAGGTCCCTTCCCTCCCCAGGCTCTACCCCTCAAATCTACAGGTATTTCCCAACCCAGAGTTGGCAACCCTGTAACTGGCTATGGAACCACTTTCCAGACCCTTGGAACCCAGAAGACATGGCATAGGAGGAGGTGGTTTTCTACCTTAGCTGCCACTGCATAGCCCCAAATCAACATAAGTCGAGTGGAGGGAGCCATACCTGTTACCATGCATCTGTCCTCCCATACTACCCACTTGGGGCAGCAAAATGACTTGAGACAGCCCTGCCTTATAGCTAAGCAGAAGGAAATAAACATGGCTTGCCTCCCTCTATTTTCCCCTTCCCTCTGCCGCCCCACCAGCCACAGCTGGGACACTCGCCTGGAGCTTCCTTCTAGAGCTCGTCGTATTCCCACAACAGGCCTTACTCCTAGTCTTTGTCCCATATTTCATCAAGGAACTTGGGATGGTGCACATGTTTTTCCCATCCCCTTTTTATTCTCACAACAACCTGTGAGGTAGATTAGAATGAGAGAGTAGTTGGCCCAAGGTCTGTCAGAGAGCTTCATATTGGAGCTGATTTTTGTCATCTTCCCTCTTTGATGCGGGACAAAAGGAAATACTTCTTTATACAGAGCATGATTAAATTGTGGGCATTGCTGCCAGAGGATGTAGTGATGGCTACGGCACAGATAATTTTAAAAGGGGATTAGATAGACCTATCCTCTGAATCAGTGGGTGCTACCCATGGAGATTGAGGGGAACTTCCACGTTCAGAGGCACTAAACCTCTGAATCCCAGTACCAGAAGGTAACATCAGGGAAAGGTCTTGGCCTCTACACCTTGTTGTTGACAGTCTGGAGGAACTGGTTAGCCACTGTTCAACACAGGATGCTGGACTATCTATCTAGATGGATCACTCTTATGTTTTTATGACCAGCAGCTCTTCTCCGTTGACGGCCACACGTACTTTGGTGTCTCCTTTTCCCCCACTGCTCCAGGATGGCTCACCAACTTCCCAGGATGAGGAGGGTCACAGCGGTCTGGGATGCCAGACATCCCTGTTCACAAGCTGAAAGATGCATATTACCTAACTCTCTGAATAGCTACTTTTAAAGTGCACATTACTTTGGAAATCTCGTTGGAAGTGAAGGACTTTGTGCTGTCTCTTAGCCTCAGACTTCAGAGGGGAACTATAGAGTCAGAGAGATAGAGAGGCCAGGACACTGATCATCCTTCCCTTTGAATTGCTCTGATACTATCCCTTTGATGTGTAGATTGCGGGACGTGCTAAAACTAAGGACAGCGATTGCCCATAGGGCCCATGAGTGCCAATAGGGGATAATAGAGTACATAATTGCCAATAGAGAATCCACAATTGCCAATAGAGAATCCATGATTGCCTATAGGGAGTAATGGAGAGTAGGCTTGCCCAGAGGGGACAGTGCAGTACATAAATGCCAACAGAGAATCCATGATTGCCCATAGGGAATAATCGAGAGTAGGCTTGCCCGTAGAGGATAGTGCAGTACATATTTGCCAATAGAGAATAATGGAGAGGATGCTTGCCCATAGGGGATAATGGAGTACATAATTGGCAATAGAGAATCCATAACTGCCAACAGAGAATCCATAATTGCCCATAGGGACATAATTGCCAGCAGAGAATCCATCATTGTCCATAGGGAGTAATGGGAGAGTAGGCTTGCCCAGAGGGGATAATGGAGTACATAATTGCCAATAGAGAATCCATAATTGCTCATAGGGAATAATTGAGGCTACGCTTGCCCAGAGGGGATAATGGAGCACTATGATTGTTTTAACGTTGATGTATTTTAAGAAATTTTGTACTGTTTTCTATTTTATGTGGTGACATGCCTTGTTAGCCGCCCTGAGCCTCCGGGGAGGGCGGGATAAATATGCGAATGATAAATAAATAACTAATAAACCGTAGGTTTTGTACTGTTTTCTATTTTATGTGGCGACATGCCTTGTTAGCCGCCCTGAGCCTCCGGGGAGGGCGGGATAAAAATGCGAATAATAAATAAATATAATAATAATAATATAAATAATAAATATAATAATAGAGAATCCATGATTATTCATAGGGGCATAATTACCAACAGGGAATCCATGATTAACCATAGGGAGTAATGGAGAGTAGGCTTGCCCAGGGGGGACAGTGCAGTACATAACTGCCAACAGAGAATCGATTATTGCCCATAGGGAATAATGGAGAGCATGCTTGCCCCTAGAGAACAATGCGGAGCACACTTGCCCCTAGAGAACAATGCAGAGCACACTTGCCCATTGGGAATAATGGAGACAACGCTTGCCCATAGAGAATAATGGAGACCATGCTTGCCCTTAGAGAATAATAGAAACCATGCTTGCCCATAGGAAATAAAGGAGAGCACACTTGCCCCTAGAGAATAATGGAGACTATGCTTGCCCATAGGGAATAATGGAGACTACATTTTTGGTGGGCTGATGGCGGCCGCATCCCTGGGGGGCGATCCGCGGACCAGCGCATTGAGAAGGGGTGCAATTGTCCGCACCCCCTGGGACCCTTGTAATGGGTCCCCTGCAATGGGTCCCTTGCCATGGAGCACTGAGGGTCGCCTCTCTGTTGGCACACTCCTGGCAGATCAAGGCTTCCGTTTGCCCCGAAGGTCTCTGTGCTGTGTTCCCGAATGGGACTAAGCTACGCACACCGGGACAAGCGTATGGAGGTACAGCATTTAAATCATTACCTGGCGAGATCCGAGGGATCAGACATTGAACAGTGAGTCCGTTAAAGTGAGAACACCAGAGAATGAGCGAGTCCTCTTTTACTAAAAGCAGGGGGAGGCTCTCCCCCGGAAAGAACAAATAAGCGATCAAAGAAAAGCCTTTGTAGTGGGGACGGAGTTTTAAGAGGCAATAGACTGTATTAGAGAGACTCCAGGAGCCAAATAAGCCTTTGGGCAAGTTTTTGGGACTTTGGCAAACTCTGTAAAAAGTAAATATGTTTAAAAATGACGATCGGCGATGCAGTAGTAGCAGCAAGCGAGATAAACAGGTTGCTTACCAGTAACTGGTGATCTTCGAGTGCTCATCTGTGCATTCACACCCATGGGATCTAGTGCGCACACGCTGGATCAATCGGTGCTGTAACAAGCTCTTTTCAATGGATTTTCGTGCCCAGTCCCTCCAAGCATGCGCAGGAACCCCACCGTGCATACCCAGGGGGTGGGCGCGGACATCCCGCCAGTTCCTTCAAAGTACTGCCGCAAATCAATCCCTATGCAAAAAAGTGTAGAAGCTGACAGCAGCGGGGAAGGAGGACGGGTGATGTGAATGCACAGATAACCACTCGAAGATCACCAGTTACTGGTAAGCAACCTGTTTATCTTCGATGTGGTCTCTGTGCTTCATACCCATGGGAGATTAGTGAGCAGTAGCCTACCTAGAGATGGGTGCTGGCAGGTCTTCTGCATAGCCGAAGATAGAATTTGACGTCCCATGTTGGTACCAGTGTTCGTACGGACGTCTAGGGCATAGTGCCTGATGAAGGTGTTAGCCGTGGCCCACGTAGCGGCTTTACAAATGTCCGGCAGTGGCACTCCTTGGAGGAAGGCAGTGGAGGTCGCAACAGCCCTGGTGGAATGAGCCCTGATAGGGCCAGGTAATGGCTACTTGGCTAGTAGGTAACAGTTGGATCAAACCTACAATCCACTGACAGGCGTTGCGCCGTGATGCGACTGCCTAGGCGTGCCGAAGCGTACGAGACGAATAACTGTGGGTCTTGTCTAGTCGTACGTGTTCTCTGCAGATAGAACAAGAGAGCCCGCTTGACATCCAGAGTATGTAGTAGTCTATCTTCCGCTGACGTAGGGTTTGGAAAGAAGTCAGGTAGGAAGACCTCCGCCTGCAGGTGAAACTCCGAAACCACCTTCGGCAAGAAGGAGATATCCAGGACGAGGTGGACTCGGTCTGGCAGAAACGACAGGTAGGGTGTGTCGTGCTGGAAAGCCAGTATCTCTCCCACTCGCCTAGCAGAGGTGATGTCAACTAAAAAGGCCATTTTCCATGCTAGTAGTTTGAGTTCGCACGTTGTGAGTGGTCAAAGGGTTTCCTCGTGAGTTGTCGGAGGACTAAAGGAAGGTCCTAGGGAGCGACTGGAGATTTGACAGGAGGGTACAGGTGTAGTAAACCTTTCAAAAACCGTTTCGAAACGGGATGTGAAAACAAAGTACATCCTTCAACTGGAACATGGTAGGCCAATAACGCGGCCAAATTTTTAACAACGAATGGGAAAGTCCCGAGTCAGCCAAGGAGAGGAGGAAATGAAAGACTGCATCGAGGCCAACCAAGGTGGCCCGAGTGGCGTCAATGCCCAAAAGAGAAGAGAATCTTCTCCATTTATAGTCATAGGACTTCCATGTGGTTGGCTTTCTGGAATTCAGGAGGATGTTAACTACACGGGAGGAGAAGCCTGTGGTGTTATGTGCCATGCCGTCAGTTTCAACTGTGGAATGTTGTGATGTAGGACGAGGGAGTCTGAGAGGATGAGAAGGTCCGGAGTCGGGGGAAACTGATGGTACATCCCCTGTGATAACTCAAGGACTTTTGAAAACCAAGGTTGTCTTGGGCACCGTGGTGTTATTAGGATACAGTCCGCATTGTCCTTAGACGGTTGGGGGGGGTGGCCCAAGGCCTGAGGTAAATTCCCCTCAGAAAAATAAAGTCTTTTTTTTTACAATTTTTTGAAGAATGAAGAACAAAATAAGCAAATGGATGAAGTATTGTTGAAGAGCTGAGAGGTTTTAGAAGAAGCTATCAGCGAACCGATCAGACCATCGGAGAAAGAGGTCTTTCCAACGCGGCGGTAAGAAAGGAACTGGCAAGATGTCCGCGCCCACCCCTCTGGGCATGCACAGTGGGGTTCCTGTGCATGCCTGGAGGGACTGGGCGCGAAAATCCGTTGAAAAGAGCTTGCTACAGCACCGATCGATCCAGCGCGTGCGCACTAGATCCCATGGGTGTGAAGCACAGAGACCACATTGAAGATCCAAGCTTTCTTCAGGAAGTTGAAGAGCAACTGGCCCATGTGACCAGAAGTAACCATAGACTCTTTCAGGCTGTATGCTAAGCCTTTGCCCCCTACTGGCAAAAACGAGGTACTTCACAAGAACTGTGCTATATATAGGCTGTTAGTTCCAAGGGACTGTGTTAACATTGGAGAAGCGACTAGCCTTTCATCACAGGGACTTCCATATGTAAGAGGAGAGTCTAAAGAGTAGGTTTAAGTGGTGGGGCCTGTATGCAGACATTTAAGCGAAGCTAAAAGCAAACGGGTATGCCATGGACATATCCTAAAATAAGTCTGACGGGCAAAAGGGCGGATAGACTCTCTGTAAGTTTGACTTTCAAAAACAACAAATGGAATGATCTCTAAGATTGAAGGCAAGAATTCAAGCAGATAACAGTCCTTGAAGAAAAAGGGACTTTGTTTTGAGATGACCAGTTCCAGTTCCTGCAAGACGATGCCACAAGGAAAGTGTTTAAGAAGAAAGAAGATTACAGCGTGAGAAGAGAAACTGACTGTGTTACACCTATTGAGGGAAATTTAATTATTA
This sequence comes from Gekko japonicus, assembly GCF_001447785.1. NCBI lineage: Eukaryota > Metazoa > Chordata > Lepidosauria > Squamata > Gekkonidae > Gekko > Gekko japonicus. The sequence goes on from NW_015160300.1 coordinate 230,130, forward strand.
ATTTGCTTTAAATGAAGGAGGGAAAAATAATTGTAAAATGAGATGCCACTGTTCTCTGAAATTGGTGTTTGTTAACTAGCGATTTTCCTGGAATGCTCTTTATACAGTCAGATTTGATGGTTTGTTAACACAATCGATGATGATGTTAAGAAAAGCAATTTTTATATTGTTAAGCTAATACTTTTATAAGAAGTGTATGACCTCCAACTCTTGGGTTTTTAGTGGGTTTTCTTTCCTTTCTCCTACAGATGTAGATCCCCTCCCCATTTTCATTGCAGTTTTTAGAAAATGCAAATAAAAAAATCCCCTACGGGGGGCCAAAAAAAAGAGAGAATAATGGAAACCATACTTGCCCATAGGGAATAAAGGAGAGCACACTTCGCCCCTAGAGAATAATGGAAACTACGCTTGCCCATAGGGAATAATGGAGACAACGCTTGCCCATAGGAAATAATGGAAACCATGCTCGCCCATAGGGAATAATGGAGACTACGCTTGCCCCTAGAGAACAATGGAAAGCACACTTGCCCCTAGGGAATAATGGAGAGCACGCTTGTCCATAGGGAATAATGGGAAGAACTGGCCTCCTCAATCCTCTCCCATCCACACTTCAACCTGTTCGTTCATCCCTGACTGTAGCGCATGCACACATGATTGCTTGCTTTGCTTTGCTTTGCTTAATTGCTGTGAGTAACTAATGGGAGGCACTCGTAAGACTGTGCAAACTGGCTCTTCCAGACTGTGCTATCTGTGTAACCTTGAGGAGGAGGGAGGGCCTGCATTCCACTGCCGGTGCGAATATTTCTGCTCTCATGGGACAAGGAGAGTCTTCCGTTCATGATGTAATATCCCGCCAGGAGATTTCCCCTGCACGTGCTTGGATTTCATTTGCTTAGCCAACAGCAGCATCAGCGTATATGTATTGATGCCTCAGCCCTAACCGTTATTCCTAACAATGTACCTGTACCACTTGGCAACGGACTTGTATTCTAATAAAGCATAACTTTTCCCTGAAGAGTGTGTGTGGGCTTGCGAGCTGTTGAGCCACGTGGAGCTGATGACACTGAGTGGATATACCATCTAAGACAAGCCATCTTGATGAAAGTCTTTGTTTTAGAACATCTAGAGCACTTAACATGTTGTAATTTTCTAATAATGGTTTTTATGGTTTTATCTGTTTTATGTGTTGGCGTATGCCTATTTGTGAGCTGCCCTGAGCCTGCATTGCGGGGAGGGAGGGCTAGAAGTTGAAATTACAAATATAAATAAATAAATAAATTGAACCTGACAGAATTGTTAGGAATTCTCTTTACTCCATCGGACCGAGTGGGACGAGGGTGCCTACCATGGTACCTACCACAGTGCCATAAATGCATCTACGCTTCCCAACTCCATCAATTCCCATCCAAACTTCTCTCCATGTTTTTCTAAAAAGTTTCTTGCTTTAAATATCTATTTTATATTTTATATAAATCTATTTTATATTTCTTTCCTTCATGATTAAACAAAAGTCCTTCAGGGATAAGCCATCTATAGGTAATCTCATGTGCTTTCAATAGCTCTGTGATTGTATAATATGGTTGCCTTTTTTCTCTAATTCTCCATGGTACATCTTTTAAAATCTTAATCGCCTTTTCATTTATGGTAACTGTGGTTTCATTAGAGGCCTTTAGTATTTTGTCTCTCATGTTCCTTCTCGTAAATTTAATGTGAACTTCCCGTGGGGTTTTGTACCTCCGTGCATAAGCTGTATTTTTCCTATATATCACATCTATTTCTCTTTCCATCTCCTCATATGAGCCTATTTTCAATTGATCAGTCAAGTTTAGAATTACTTCTTCCTTCACATTTTTTTCTAAATTCTCTGGTATATTTTGGCACCTTATTACTAATGCAGCTTTATCCAATTCCAGATTCATCAAAGTTTCCTCAGTTTTATCTTTCTGTTTTAATCATATACCTCTTGATCCACCTCCTGTAGCTTGTCTTCAGTACTTACATTCTTTAGCTAGCTTTAATATTTCTTGTTTATTCTCATTATTTGTTTTTTAATCTCTTCAGTATCTATTTTCATCTGTTGAGCTATTTCTGTAATATTTTTTTGAATTGGTTCTAGTTCTTGTTTTATCATTTCACCCATTGTTACCTGTAAGGGCGCTATTTCTTTCTTCAGTAGATCAGGTAAAATAGTGTCTATTATATGTTTTGTGGTCTGTTCCACTGTATCTTTTATTAAATTTTTAAGTCCTTGTTTTGCATTTGCCCCACACTCATTGTGGTAAGTTTAAGTTGTGTCTGAGCACTAGGTTGACTTGGTGAAGTTAAGGAGCTTCTCCTGCTTCCACTTCCCCCTGTAGCCATCTAATGCTGTGCTATGCCTTAATTCACGGATCTAGTCTTAAAATACTTTAAGCATCCCCTGTGTTGGAATCACCTATTTTGGGTCTATTTTATATACTATTAATATATTCAGACCAACTCTTTGCCATATATGTGTATTCTTCAAATAATATTTTCCCTATTACTCTTTCTATCTCCTTTCCTCTCTCCTAGCTGACTTCCAACCTCACTTCTCTTCTCTGTTTTGTCCCTTTAAATCTTGTCTCTTTCCGAACTGTTATTGCTGTGTCTCCTCTCTGCATTGATTTCAGCTGTTTCCATCTCTGTCCCGTCACCGTTGATCGAAGTTGCTCCTTCTGGGTCCTAAGACCCGCTGCCTTTCATCTCTTCAGTGCACTCCTCTGCACGGGCTCGAACTCCTCTGTTGATCCTCCCAGCCGCTTGCCCGAGCCTCCGCCCTTCCTCGACACCGATCTCCACAGCTGCCGCTCCGATCGCGGGGGGGGGGGGAGAAAAGACAACAAGCACAACAGTGAGCTGGATGTAACTCTAGGTATTTGGCTGCTCTTCGATTATTATTTTTATTTTTTGCTATTACTTAACCCGCCTCTTGATATGTCTCTCCCTAGAACTCTTGCTAAAGGCCGCCTTAAAGGGAACTCATTCCCATTTTCCCCTATTGTTTTATTTTGTTTGGGTTAAATTTCACCTCTTATCGGTCCTACAACAATTGTTACCCTTAAACTATAAACATAAAATTTACTTAGCTTCGGGTTTTGATGTGGCAGAATAACTCCAGAGAATCCACTCGATTCCATTGATTTCGTCTTGAGCTCGGCATCTTCCAAGCGTTCTTACTAGCCTTCCGCTTCAAGGCAATTCAGGACTCCCCGAGACGATTGCCAGCCTGTCTCGGGTACTGAAAGAAGCCTCTTGCTTTCGATTTTCCCCCTCCGAGGGAATACCAAGGAAGGGGTGGTGGAAAAAAACCCTAAAAAGCTATAAGAAATAGAGCGTACGCACAGCAGCTGCTGCTAACGTGCACTCTCGGCAAGAGCGGAACTGGAAACCACCAAAAAATAACTTTTGATAGGAACGTGATTTAGTTACATGGATAGACAGTGGTAATAATGGAAGCATTAGCCTGGGATACAGAAAACAAACAGGGTTATTCAACTATTTATGAACAAGAAGAAAGTAATTAGAATGTGAGCTTTTAACCTCGACACTAACCTTTAATGTAGGGTTCCTCAGAAAACAGTCCCACTAATTTGGTTGTCTAGAGATCTGCAGTGGGGAAGACTGATAGCTTATTTTGACTAACAATAGTTCACAGAATCGGGTCATTTCGTAGAAAAAGAGGTGCAGGAGCTCATTAGCATAACTTATTTGCATATGCCACACACCCTGACATCACCGGAAGCTACCCTACAAAGAGCATGAAAATACAGATCAAGTTAGTATTGCTATTTATTTTTGTGATAGTTGCTATACAAAGCCTCCTGGGTTCAGCTTTTTAAAGTCCAGTTTTCTTAGAAGGGCAAATTAGCAGTGACCTTTGCTATATATGAGGGGGGTTGGTTTGTTTTGTAAAAGGAAGTTACGTTCTTATCACACCAATGTACCTGTATAGTTACATGAAAAATAAATTATTGCAAAAAACCTGTTCAAATATATGGTCTATTCGTATGAACAGTGTGACATTAGAGAATGGGACTTGTGCAAGACCGCAGCTGTTTTTTATATGCTCAGCAAAAACTTTTAATAATGGAAGAAAAGCCACAATCTCATGTAAGTTTCTTTTTCAGTCACTAGCAAACACTCCAGCAAGTGGTACACATTCTGCATGCTACATGTTTCACAGGGCTAGCAGATCTACTATCTGGAAAAGACATCCTCCCTTCTCTAGTAAATTATGAATAACCTGACCCCTTGAGAAAGAGGTGTGCCTAAAACAGAGTTACACACATGGCGCATATAATAACATTAAATACCAAGTTACCTTCTTCAAGTGAATACAAGCTAAGCTTTGCCTGTTGCTGTGAGCAAGACAATTCCAAGGGCTTTTTTTCTGGGGGAACATGCCAGAAAAGAGTTCTGGAACCTCTTTGACAAAATCCTTTTTAAAGGACCCATTGAAGACATCATTAACCTGACCCCCTTTGAAATGCAGTGATCATCCCAATTAAGTGGTACTTAAAGTGCCAGCATTCTGTTTTTGCCCTGCCCTGGATGGCCCCGGCTAGCCCCATCTTGTCAGACCCTCTGAAGCTAAACAAGGTCAGCCCTGGTTAGTACTTGGATGGGAGACCACCAAGGAAGCCCAGGGTTGTGACACAGAGGAAAGCAATGGCAAACCACCTCTGAGGGGCACACAAACAGAGGGACAGAGAGAGAGAGAAACAGAAAAACACACACAGAGGGGCAGAGAGACAGAGACACAGAGAGAGAGAGAGAAGGGCAGAGAGAGAGAGAGGGTAAGAGAGGCAGAGTCACACACAGACACCACCCCACTTCAGTGAGTGGGCCAGGTAAGGCAGGAGGTCTCAACAGGCCTTCCCCGGCCTGCCAACTTCAGCGGGCGGGCGGGGGAAGGCACAGCGAGACATTTAAATCCCTTCCCGCTGCTTGAAAGGCCTTCCCTAGCCTGCCTGCTTTGACAGATGGGCCAGGGAAGGCCAGGGGGGCTCAACAGGCCTTCCTTGGCCTGCCTGTGTTGGGGGGCAGGCCAGGAAAGACGGAAGGCTCTGCAGGCCTTTCCTGGGCTGTCCGCGTGGAGGCCCCACCAACTTACCTTGCTGCTGGGAGTGCGGCTTGCTGCATGGCCCTTTCCCTGGGCTCCTCACTGCCGGAGCGCCGCTCCAGTGCACTCCAGCAGGAAATGACCCCTGCACAGAAACATTTCTTTGAATGTATGGAACAGATAGGCTACTCTGCATCTTTTTATTGCAATAAATAAGGCTAACATCAATGCTTCTGCCATTTCCCAATTTTTCTACACCAGAGGCAATCAATTCAAACCAGCTGCATTAAAAGTCTTCAAGGCCAAAGTAATTCCCCAATTCACGTATGGTATTCCAATATGGATAAGCACACTTAATAATGGCACCATTGAACGTGTTCAATCTAAATTTCTCTGAAAGATTATGGGAATGCCGCACTGTGTACCTTATGCAGCTCTATGTTTAGAACCTGGGTTGAATTCTGTGGAATCTGGTGTGTGGCTTACGACACTAAAATATTGGCCCCATCTACATTACAATGAAGACCAAGGGAGCCTTAAACAACAAATGTTTACAGAGTCAAACATGTCTAACTGGCTATCATACATTGAGAATAAAATAACTGCCATGGGTATCCCATTGGACTCGCTATTTATGCTCCCCTTTATGGGTGCTTTTCAGATGATTAAACACAGAGTCCTCAATATTGAAACACGGAGGCTTTACAGTTTAGCCAACAAATCTTGTTCCCCCCTGAACTTTGAGATACCCCTCACAGTAGGTCGCTTGGCCCATATCTATCTGGTATACAAGCACCACAAGAGCGTAGAGCCTTTTCTCTAGCAAGGTTCAATGTAATACCATCAGCAATCTTGTATGGGAGATATAATAACATAGTATTTGTGGATAGACTTTGCCATTGCAACTCTGGATGCGTTAAAACTGTTTTGCATATTTGAGCTTCCGGTTTATGGCGACACGCAGGCAGACACATCTCCCGTATGCCCCGGGGATGTAAACTGCACACTAGCATGTGGAAGGGGGTCTGATGGGTTGAGCCTTGGTAGAAGGCCCCCAGCCAGGGGGCTTTTGAGGGGCGACCTCTTTGATTGCCGAAAGCAAAAGAATTGAGGCGCCCCTCCGCCCTGAAGGTCCTGCCGCTGAGTGACCATATGGCATGAGTGCTGCTGACCGGGACAAGCATTGGATATCAAGCGAAATAAATGATGACGAGCGAGGCCGGTTGGCCAACAATGAACTGTGAGTCGGGTTGAAGCGAGCATGAAGATATAAAAAAAAGCTGCCCCCCCCTAAAGAGTGATGGGAAAGCGAGTGGGGGAGGGATCCCTCCCAAACGCATGGACAGAACACAGAAGGAAAGAGGGGGGAGTGGAAAAATAAGTGACTAAAACTGTTTTGAGAGACTTACCAGAGCACAGAAAAGCGTTTGGGCGAATATCAGAGACTTTAGCAACTTTTTTGAAAAGTAAACAAATCCAAAAAGATGGCGGGGAAGAAACCAGAGAAAGAGAAGTTGTTGAAATCAAAACTAGGGGCCAGTCCTCGAATTGTTGAGGTCACTGAGCTCTCAAAACACTTGTCTGACTCCCTGCGCTCCGTGCTGGATGAGATCACTGGCATTAAACAACAACTGTCAATAATTGGGCAGAGTGTGGCAGAGCAGCAGATGCAACTGACTCAATCCTTAAAAGCAACAGAGGAAATGAGAGAGGAGGTGAAGGAAATGGACATCACTACTAAAAAAGTTAAGAAAAAGGTGCAAAAGCTGGAAATGAAGCAAGCTATAGAAGAGTCAAAGCTTTTACAGCTACAAATGGATAAAGCAAATTTGGTCCTACGGTTTCAAGGGGTCCCAGAAATTGAAGGAGAGAATCTGAAGCAACGGCTGAGTGAAGCAATAGCCCCAATGACAAATTTAACAGCGGAAAACCTTTGCAGCTAGATGGATGTGATCTACAGGTCCTATTCATCGTACATCAAGAAAAATAATCTGCCTGGGGAAATAGAGGTCAGATTCTCGAAGAGACATGTGAGAGATGCTATTTTGAAAGCAACTTCGGGAACACCCTTGAAAATTGGGGGCAATAATATCAGGATTTTAAAAGATATTCCATTTGATATAAGACAGAAGAGAAAGAACTATAAACAATTAATCCTTTTCTTACAAACAAATGTTAACCCCAGAAGGCGTCATTTTTAAGATTAATGATAAAAAAGAAAAGATTGACTCTGTTTTTAAAGCACGTGAATTTCTGCGGACACAGTTTGGAGAACCAGAAGAGGGCAAAGAGGAGGAAAAAGAAAGCAAATTCCCAGCATCAGGGTCTTCTCCAGTGAGTGCTCCCTTCTCATTTGGTGGCCAAAGTATTTGAGCTTCAGTTTCATTATCTGGCCTTCCAGGGAACAGTCAGGGTTGATTTCTTTGAGGATTGACTGATTTGTTCTTCTTGCAGTCCAAGGGACTCTCAAGAGTCTTCTCCAGCACCATAGTTCAAAAGAATCTATTCTTCGGCGCTCGGCCTTCCTTATAGTCCAGCTCTCGCAGCCATACATGACTACTGGGAATACCATTGCTTTGACCATGCGGACTTTTGTTGGCAGGGTGATGTCTCTACTTTTTATCATGCTGTTTAGGTTCGCCATCGCTTTCCTCCCAAGGAGCAGGCGTCTTTTAATTTCATGGCTGCAGTCACAGTCTGCGGTGATCTGGGATCCCAGGAACGTGAAGTCTGTCACTACTTCCACGACTTCCCCTTCTATTTGCCAAGGAGTGATGGGGCCGGATGCCATGATCTTAGTTTTTTTGATGTTGAGCTTCAAGCCCACTTTTGCGCTCTCCTCTTTTACTCTGAGCAAGAGGCTCTTTAGATCCTTTTCACTTTCAGCCATTAGAGTGGTATCATCTGCATATCTGAGGTTGTTGATCTTTTCCCCAGCAATCTTAATTCCCGCTTGTGATTCATCCAGGCCAGCATTTCGCATGATGTACTCTGCATATATATTAAATAAGCAAGGTGACAGTATACATCCTTGTCGTACTCCTTTTCCTATGCTGAACCAATCAGTTGTTCCGTATCCGGTTCTAACTGTCGCTTCTTGGCCCTTATACAGGTTTCTCAAGAGACATGTGAGGTGGTCTGGTACTCCCATCTCTTTAAGGACCTGCCATAGTTTGTTGTGATCCACACAGTCAAAGGCTTTAGCATAGTCAATGAAGCAGAAGTAGATATTTTTCTGGTACTCTCTTGCTTTCTCCATAATCCAGCGAATGTTGGCAATATGATCTCTCGTTCCTCTACCTCTTCGAAACCCAGCTTGTACTTCTGGTAGTTCTCTATCCACGTACTGTTGAAGCCTAGCTTGTAGGATCTTGAGCATGACCTTGCTAGCGTGTGATATGAGTGCAATTGTGCGATAGTTTGAACATTCCTTGGCATTGCCCTTCTTTGGGATTGGAATGTATACTGATCTTTTCCAATCCTGTGGCCACTGTTGCGTTTTCCAAATTTGCTGGCAAATGGAGTGCAGCACTTTAACAGCATCATCTTCTAAGACTTTGAATAGCTCAGCTGGAATACCATCACCTCCACTAGCTTTGTTGTTAGTAATGCTTTCTAAGGCCCATTTAACTTCACATTCCAGGATGTCTGGCTCGAGGTCAGTGATTATACCGTCGTGGTTGTCAAGGACATCGAGGTCTTTCTTGTATAGTTCTTCTGTGTATTCTTGCCATCTTTTCCTAATCTCTTCTGCTTCTGTTAGGTCCCTACCGTTTTTGTCCTTTATCATGGCCAGCTTTGCATGGAACGCTCCCTTGATTTCTCCAATTTTCTTGAAGAGATCTCTAGTCCTTCCCATTCTATTGTTTTCTTCTATTACTTTGCACTGTTCATTCAGGAAGGCCTCCTTATCTCTCCTTGCTGTTCTCTGGAAATCTGCGTTCAGTTGGGTAAATCTTTCCTTTTCGCCTTTGCCTTTCGCTTTCCTTCTTTCCTCTGCTATTTGTAAAGCCTCATCAGAAAGCCACTTTGCTTTCTTGCATTTCTTTTTCTTTGGGATGGTGGTGATTGCTGCCTCCTGTACGATGTCACGAACCTCTGTCCATAGTTCTTCAGGCACTCTATCTATCAAATCCAGACCCTTGAATCTATTCTTCACCTCTACTGTATATTCATCAGGGATGCGATCTAGGTCAAACCTGAATGGCCTCGTGGTTTTCCCGATTTTCTTCAGTTTAAGTCTGAATTTTGCAATGAGTAGCTCATGATCTGAACCACAGTCAGCTCCAGGTCTTGTTTTTACTGACTGGATAGAGCTTCTCCATCTTTGACTGCAAAGTATATAGTCAATCTGATTTCGGTGTTGCCCATCTGGTGATGTCCATGTGTAGAGTCGCCTCTTAGGTTGTTGGAAAAGGGTGTTCGCTATGACCAGTGTGTTCTCTTGACAAAACTCTGTTAACCTTTGCCCTGCTTCATTTTGCTTTCCAAGGCCAAACTTGTCTGTTATTCCGATTACCTTTTGACTTCCTACTTTAGCATTCCAGTCCCCTATGATGATAAGGACATCATTTTTTGACTGTGATGTTGAATGGTTTACCTTGGAATCGGACAGACATCATTCTGTCATTTTTGAGATTGTATCCCAGTACTGACTTTTGCACTCTCTTGTTGACTATAAAGGCCTGTCCGTCTTGGGTGGCCCTTCACGGCATAGCCCACAGCTTCATTGGGTTTTTAGTTAGTTGTGGGTCTTTTTTTTATTCCCTATATGTAGTTCCCTTTCCTATATTTTCTGTTGTAGTTTTGTAGTCTGAAAAAACCCCCAATAAAAACCTCCCCCCAGGGGGATGAGGAAAAAAAGAAAAGAAACTGTTTCACATATTTGTTTGCATTGTCAATTTTATGTGGATTTATGTTTTAGATATTTAAATCCTATCTTAGCCAACATGACGAACCTCCCTGATGCTTTAAAAGTGTACCGTCTTCTAAATGATTGTGTTCTGGAAATATCAATGAACGTACGCATGTTTTTACAATCACCGATAAGGCTACGTCAGGAAAACTACCAATGAGTAATTGTTTTATGCAACACTATGCAATATTATAGCAGGAGCTGCAGTGGCTCAAGTGGTTAAGATGCTGAACTGCAGGCTGTGGAAGGTCAGTAGTTCAGCAGTTCAAGACCCGGGTGCCGCAAGACGGGGTGAGCTCCTGTCTCTAGTTCCAGCTCCTGCCAACCTAGCAGTTCGAAAGCAAGAAATTGCAAGTAGATAAATAGGTACCACTTCGGTGGGAAGGTAACAGCGTTCCGTGCGCCTTGGTGTTTAGTCATGCCGGCCACATGACCACGGAAACGTCTTCGGACAGCGCTGGCTCTTCGGCTTTGAAATGGAGATGAGCACCGCAACCCTAGAGTCGGATTCGACTGGCTTTCGAGCAAGGGAACCTTTACCTTTACCTATGCAATATTATGCAGTTGGCAAAATGCTAGGCTCTATATGTATGGCTCTATATGGTTTTAAATGTATATTTCTTTTCTAATAGTAATCCTCTTTTAAGGTATTTTTATGCCAATAAAGGTTAACTGGACTGGACTGAACTTATTGCATCCTTCTTCCAAGCAGGTTAGGATGGTGTTTAAGGCTCTTTATCATCACAACAGCCCTGTCTGGTTCATTACACACACACACAGAGAGAGAGAGAGAGAGAGAGAGAGAGAGAGAGAGAGCGAGAGCGAGAGGAGAGGGAAGAGACAGACACATGAAGAGAGAGAGAGAGAGAGAGAGAGAGAGAGAGAGTCTTGTCCAGGGACATTGAATAATGAGCATCATGGCAGAATGGGGTCAAACCTCCTCAGTCTTAGTCTGATTTTCTGATATGCTGTCTACTACTGTAAACTGGCTCTCTCTTATAGGCATTACAGCTTTTAGTTTAAACACAGGTATTAACACTACTGTCATCAAAGCCCCCTTCCTCAAGCAAGTGTTTTTATAAAATCTATCAAATTCAGCATTTGAATCTCAGAATCAATGGATCATTGCCTATAATAATAAACCTTGGCCATTGCTCATTTATATATAAAGTCAATGAAATTATCCCCAAAACAACTGAGGTGGGAACCTTACAACATTCCCAACTGCTGATGACTGTGGACAGAGGTCAAAGTCCCTTGGACGGGCTGATACCCTGCCACTGGGCAGTGCCAGGACTAACAGGAGCTAGGGGATATTCTTCATGCCCAAGCATGCTTGACAAAGAAGGACTAAGTGACAGTGTGGGTAGGAGAAACTGGACTTCTGCTTGAGTATCAGAATAGCGCCAAGAAAGCAGGACTGGATGAATAGATGCCACCTCAGGATTAGCGTCAGGCCATAAATAAACTTTCTGTGCCTGATCAGCTTCTGGCCTCCTGTGGAAGGCCGATCAGCTTTGCCAAGTGGCTGGATGTCAAGTGAGCCCTCGGCTCTGTGCCTTTAAGCAATGCATTGGCTAGGGCTGAGCTGCTGTGTGCTAGTTTCCTCCCCCCTCCCCGTGCAAGCTCAGCGGCTGCATCAGAGCACCTCCAGTGCCAACAGCATGAGGTGGCAGTGCAAAGTCAGGGGACCTGGAGCAGGAGCTGCCGTGTCATCTCAAAAGCCGGAGATGTTCTGAAACAGTACCCATCCCATCCCTGGAATTCTCTGTTCACTGGTAAGAGAGCTGAATTAAAAAGATTTGGTGCATTTAGAGAAGAGAGTGACTTTTGCTGCAGTGCTCACTGGAAAAACAGAGGGGGAGAAGGCAGGACAAGCACTCGAAGGAGGATTAGGAGAGGCAGCACTTAATGTCTGGAATGAGAGACGTGCATGGAAGTCTCACCCTTTAGCCTGCAAAAGTGGAAGCCTAATTTAAGATGTGCAGTTTTAGCTGTGGTTACTCAGAGGTGAGGCAAAGGAACTAGCCATGTGTTCAGAGGGATTTTCTTAAGACTGTTTTCAATGATGGAACCACATCACAGAATACAGGTGGGTCCTACAAAGACAACAAGCTTTGGGAAGGGGAATTATTGATCAACGTGAACTCACAAGCATGTATAGTAGCTATAGGTAGCACTAAAGATGTGAACTCAAGGTATTCACATGGGATACAAGTTATGTTCTATTTACGTATGTATGCATGTGTTGTGCTCAGTGTTTGATGGGGCTGAATGATCTGTATTCAAGTACAGGACAGAGAGTTGTTTATATTTGGGGAGAGGTTGTGGCTCAGTGGTACAGCATTTGCTTGGCATGAAGAATGTCCCAGGTTCAATCCCTGGCATTTCCAGTTAAAGAAACTAGCAGTAGGTAATGTGAAAGACTTCTGTTTGAAAGATCTGGAGAGCCTCTGCCAGTCTGAGTAGACAATACTGACTTTGACGGACCAGTGGTTTGTAAGGCAGCTTCATGCGTGTGTTCATGTGTGTATGTTGTTACATTTCAGGCTTTGAGAGCCACAACTGGACAAAACAAAGCTCAGGCAGTCATGTATCTGATAGGGGAGCATTGAAGCATAATGCTTAAAACCTGGGCATTCATATATCAGAGAGGCTGGCAGTGCAGTCATAAGAACATTTTCCTGGGAGTAAGCGTGTATGAGAAGATGGTGTAGGGGGGGAGGGTTCAAGTTTGTTAGGCACTGGGATGCTATTTGGAACAAGAGGGAGCTGTACAAAAGAGACGATCTCCACTTGTCCCGAGAAGGAACCAGGCTGCTGGTGCTTAAAATCAAAAAGGTGGCAGAGCAGTTTTTAAATTGAATATTGGGGGAAAGCTGACAGGAGATGAAAAGTCTCTGGTTCGGGGTGGCTCATCTCAAAGAGATGAAGGGGTAACTGTTACGGTTTCTACAAGGAAATGGATTAGAATTGTCCACTGAGACTAACGATATGGACTGCCTGGCAAGGACTCGGGGCAGCAAGAGGAAGGTTGCGGGCTTAACATGCATGGGGAAACTATAGATGTTTATATACAAATGTCAGAAGTGTCCGAGGTAAAATCGGGGAATTGGAATGCTTGGTGTTGGGGGGGGGGCATAGCAATTGGTGGGTATTTCAGAAACTTGGTGGGATGAGGAAAATCAGTGGGATACGGTGATTCCTGATTATAAATTATATCAGAAGATTGGGGGGAAGGGTTGGAGATGGAGTGGCTCTGTATGTCAGAGAGGGTATACAGTCCAGTAAGATTGAGAGGGTAAGAGAAGTGGACTTGCTTCTGGAAATGCTATGGGTTGAAATACTGGGACCAAAAGGAAGCTTAACACTGGGAATTTGTTATTGCCCACCAGATCAAAAGATAGAGGAGGATTATAAAATGATGAATGAATTAAAGATAGCGGCTAGATGAAAGAACTATGTTGTGATAGGTGATTTTAACTACCCACACCTCGATTGGGTCAATATGGGAATACGGGAAAAAGAGACTGAGTTTCTAGACACTCTCAATAGCTGTGCAATATGGGAATACGGGAAAAAGAGACTGAGTTTCTAGACACTCTCAACAGCTGTGCAATATGGGAATACGGGAAAAAGAGACTGAGTTTCTAGACACTCTCAACAGCTGTGCAATGGAACAGATGGTCACAGAACCTACCAGGGGAGAGGCGATTCTGGATTTGGTCCTAAGTAACCCCCAAGACCTGGGTGAGAGATGTAAAAGTGATTGTACTGCTTGGGAACAGTGACCATTGTTAGATCGCTGCTATCAAAGATCCGGAGAGTGATTTCAGCAACAGTGATCAGCTTTATTGTAGGTATGAACAAGCGCTTGAAAGAAGTCATAACCAGAACAGATTAACATTGAGAGCTAGGCTCCTTTTAAACATTCCCGGGCTAATGTAGCCACGCCTATTTACACAAAGTAACCAGTGAGGTTGCTCGGATAACATCCAATGAGGGTTCTTCCCTCTCAGGGAATTGGTGCAGTTCTGATTGGTCGCTGTTGTGGAGCTGGCTCGAAGCTTAACATGGAACGTTAATGCGGCGATTCATGTAAGTCATTTTGAATACACCACAACCATAATGTTATTGAGTTTAACATCTGTAGAAATAGGGAGTTGCCCAAAAAGACTGACACAACCACTTTTAACTTTAAAAGGGGTAAATTCTCTGATATGAGGGAACATGTGAGGAAGAAATTGAAAGGAAAAGTAGAAAGGGTCAAAACCATTGGGGAAGCTTGGAGACTATTTAAAACTACAATCCTAGAAGCTCAGAAAAAATATATATACCGTAGGTTAGGAAAGGCACAAATAAGTATAGAAAAAGCCTGCATGGTTAACAAACAAAGTAATGGAGGCTGGAAAAGGTAAGAAGGATTCCTTTCAGCAGT